>NW_028270161.1:49064727-49259727 GCF_037043375.1 Chiloscyllium plagiosum
AAGATGAATAAGAGATAATAAGGTCAAAAGTGAGGAAGTGCAATAGCGGTGCTAAATGCAACCGATATTGTGTGATAATGGGCTTGGAGTGTGTGGGAATGGGTGACTGAGCTAATAGCAGTCCATGTCATAACCAGACTGGGTTTGGGGTGGGTAAAAAAACACACAGAAGGATGGAATCAGGCTCTAGAATTATTAACCTCAATGTTGGGTCTTAGAGGTCGCTAAGTGGAAAATGAGATGCTCACCTTCAAGCTTGCACTGAGGTTTGCTGGAGCATTGAAGGCCTGTAACAGAAATGTGGGAATGGGAACACGGTGATGAGTTAAAGTGGCAGGATACTGGGAGTTCCAGGGCATCTTGGCAGACAGAACGTAGGTGTTCTGCAAAGTGGTCACCTAATCTGCCTTTCGTCTCCCTAGTGTAGAGGAGACCATACTGTGAGCAGTGAATACTGTAGACTAGATTGAGATAAGTGCAGATAAAGCACTGGAAGGTGTGCTTGGGCTCTCAGATACTGAGGAGGGAGGAAGTAATCTGACAGGTGTAACACCTTCTGTGATTGCGTGGGAAGGTGCTGGGAGAGGAGTTGTTAGGAGTGGAGGAGGAATGACCAGAGTATCCTGAAGGGAAAAGTCCCTGTGGAAAGCTGACAATGGAAGGGAGGGGAATAGTGTTTGATGGAGGCATTCTGCTGGAGGTGACAGAAATGGCAGTGAATGATCCTTTGGATGTGTTTGCTAGTGGGATGGGTGAGGACAAGGGGGACCCTATTGCTGTTGTGGAAGTGATGGGAAGGGCTGAGGGCAGAAATGCAGGAAGTGGGACAAACATGGCTCAGGGACCTATTGACCACAGTTATGGGGAATCCCTGGTTGGTGAAAGGGGTGTTATTGTCAGAACAGATGTGACGAAGAAACTGGGAGAATGGGATGGACTCCTTACAGGAAGGAGGGTGCAAGGAGGTATAATTGTGGCAGTCAGTGGGTTTGTAGTGTAAGCATAAATACCACATTTTCCTGGCTACTAGCAGGTCTGATGAAGAGTCGCTGAACTTTCAAACATTAACTCTGCTTTCTTGCCACAGATTCTGCCAGACCTGCTGAGTTTCTCCAGCAATTTCTATTTTTCATAAAATCATGGAATCTCTATAGTGTGGAAACAGACCACTTCCTGTGGCAGCTCATTCCATACACGTACCACCATCTGTGTGAAAACGTTGCCCCTTAGATCCCTTTTATATCTTTCCCCTCTCACCCTAAACCTATGCCCTCGAGTTCTAGATTCCCCCACCCCAGGGAAAAGACCTTGTTTATTTATCCCATCCATATCCCTCAATAAGTGTATTTAAGACAGAGTCAGATAGGTTCTTGATTAGTAAGGGGCCCAACAATTCCATACCGACCCTCCGAAGAGTAACCCACCCAGACCCATTCCCGTACTATCGTATATTTACCCTTGACTAATGTACCTAACCTACGCATCCCTGAACACTGCGGGCAAATTTAGCATGGCCAATTCACCCAAAGTGCACATCTTTGGATTGTGGGAGGAAACCGGAGCACCCTGAGGAAATCCATACAGACACGGGGAGAATGTTCAAATTCCACACAGACAGTCACCCGAGATTGGAATCGAACCAGGTCCTTGGCTCTATGAGGCAAGAGTGCTAACCAATAAGCCACCATGCCACTCTAAGTTGTGAAAGGGAGACAAAAAGATAATACATTGGTTCAGTGAGTGGGAACTGGCAACGTTGGAATGATCAACAAGAAGTGTGGAAAGATTGTAGCAACATCCTAATGTTAGAGGGGTGCCTTTGTTCCATTCAGAGCAGTGTACTTGGCTAACATTATCAATTCCACTTCATACATTGCGAGACCTTCCCAGTTTGTGGAAGAGCGTGAGGCCTGCACTCCCATCAGCTGCTGTCTCATCCTGAGAGATGGTACAAAGCCCAATCAGACCAGAGTCTTTGGGAGGGATCTGATTGAAACTTACAGAATACAGGCAGGCCTTGACTGGAATGGACATGGAGAAGATGTTCCCATTAGAATGGACATAGAGAAGATGTTTCCACGAGTTAGAAAGACGAGGATCCGAGGGGACAGCCTCAAAGGGAAGGGACAATTATTTAGAACAGAGGAAGTGGTTAAATTGTGGAACACATTACTGCAGACAGCTGTGGAGGCCAAGTCATAGAGATATACAGCACTGAAACAGACCCTTTGGTCCAACTCATCCATGCTGACCAGGTATCTAAATTAGAGCTGAAAATGTGTTGCTGGAAAAGCGCAGCAGGTCAGGCAGCATCCAGGGAACAGGAGAATCGACGTTTCGGGCATAAGCCCTTCTTCAGGAATGAGGAAAGTTTGTCCAGCAGGCTAAGATAAAAGGTAGGGAGGAGGGACTTGGGGGAGGGGCGTCGGAAATGTGATAGGTGGAAAGAGGTCAAGGTGAGGGTGATAGGTCAGACTGGGGTGGGGGCGGAGAGGTCGGGAAGAAGATTGCAGGTTAGGAAGACGGTGCTGAATTCGATGGATTAGACTGAGACAAGGTGGGGGGAGGGGAAATGAGGAAACTGGTGAAATCCGAGTTCATCCCTTGTGGTTGGAGGGTTCCTAGGTGGAAGATGAGGCGCTTTTCCTCCAACCGTCGTTTTGTTGTGGTCTGGCGATGGAGGAGTCCAAAGACCTGCATATCCTTGGTGGAGTGGGAGGGGGAATTGAAATGTTGAGCCACAGGGTGGTTGGGTTGGTTGGTCCGGGTGTCCCAGAGGTGTTCTCTGAAACGCTCCGCAAGTAGCCGGCCTGTCTCCCCAATATAGAGGAGGCCACATCGGGTGCAGAGGATGCAATAGATGATGTGTGTGGAGGTGCAGGTGAATCTGTGGCGGATATGGAAGTTTCCTTTGGGGCCTTGGAGGGAGGTGAGGGGGGAGGTGTGGGCGCAAGTCTTGCACCTCCTGCGGTTGCAGGGGAAGGTGCCGGGAGTGGAGGTTGGGTTGGTGGGGGGTGTGGACCTGACGAGGGAGTCACGGAGGGAGTGGTCTTTACGTAATGCTGATAGGGGAGGGGAGGGAAATATATCCTTGGTGGTGGGGTCCGTTTGGAGGTGGCGGAAATGACGGCGGATGATGCGCTGAACATGGAGATTGGTGGGGTGGTAGGTGAGGACCAGTGGGGTTCTGTCCTGGTGGCGGTTGGAGGGGCGGGGCTCAAGGGCGGAGGAGCGGGATGTGGAAGAGATGCGGTGGAGGGCATCGTCGACCACGTTGGGGGGGAAATTGCAGTCCTTGAAGAAGGAGGCCATCTGAGTTGTACGTTTTTGGAACTGGTCCTCCTGGGAGCAGATGCGGCGGAGTCGAAGGAATTGGGAGAATGGAATGGCGTTTTTACAGGGGGCAGGATGGGAGGAGGTGTAGTCCAGGTAGCTGTGGGAGTGGTCGGTTTGTAGTAGATGTCCGTGTTGATTCGGTCGCCTGAGATAGAAATAGAAAGGTCGAGGAAGGGGAGGGAGGAATCTGAGACTGTCCAGGTGAATTTGAGGTCGGGGTGGAAGGTGTTGGTGAAGTGGATGAACTGTTCAACCTCCTCGTGGGAGCACGAGGCGGCGCCGATACAGTCATCGATGTAGCGGAGGAAAAGGTGGGGGGTGGGGCCAGTGTAGTTGCGGAAGATGGATTGTTCCACATATCCTACAAAGAGGCAGGCATAGCTGGGGCCCATGCGGGTGCCCATGGCTACTCCTTTCGTTTGTAGGAAGTGGGAGGATTGGAAAGAGAAGTTCTTCTTCTTCTTCTTCAACTTCTCTTTCCAATCCTCCCACTTCCTACAAACGAAAGGAGTAGCCATGGGCACCCGCATGGGCCCCAGCTATGCCTGCCTCTTTGTAGGATATGTGGAACAATCCATCTTCCGCAACTACACTGGCCCCACCCCCCACCTTTTCCTCCGCTACATCGATGACTGTATCGGCGCCGCCTCGTGCTCCCACGAGGAGGTTGAACAGTTCATCCACTTCACCAACACCTTCCACCCCGACCTCAAATTCGCCTGGACAGTCTCAGATTCCTCCCTCCCCTTCCTCGACCTTTCTATTTCTATCTCAGGCGACCGAATCAACACGGACATCTACTACAAACCGACCACTCCCACAGCTACCTGGACTACACCTCCTCCCATCCTGCCCCCTGTAAAAACGCCATTCCATTCTCCCAATTCCTTCGACTCCGCCGCATCTGCTCCCAGGAGGACCAGTTCCAAAAACGTACAACTCAGATGGCCTCCTTCTTCAAGGACTGCAATTTCCCCCCCAACGTGGTCGACGATGCCCTCCACCGCATCTCTTCCACATCCCGCTCCTCCGCCCTTGAGCCCCGCCCCTCCAACCGCCACCAGGACAGAACCCCACTGGTTCTCACCAACCACCCCACCAATCTCCATGTTCAGCGCATCATCCGCCGTCATTTCCGCCACCTCCAAACGGACCCCACCACCAAGGATATATTTCCCTCCCCTCCCCTATCAGCATTACGTAAAGACCACTCCCTCCGTGACTCCCTCGTCAGGTCCACACCCCCCACCAACCCAACCTCCACTCCCGGCACCTTCCCCTGCAACCGCAGGAGGTGCAAGACTTGCGCCCACACCTCCCCCCTCACCTCCCTCCAAGGCCCCAAAGGAAACTTCCATATCCGCCACAGATTCACCTGCACCTCCACACACATCATCTATTGCATCCTCTGCACCCGATGTGGCCTCCTCTATATTGGGGAGACAGGCCGGCTACTTGCGGAGCGTTTCAGAGAACACCTCTGGGACACCCGGACCAACCAACCCAACCACCCTGTGGCTCAACATTTCAATTCCCCCTCCCATTCCACCAAGGATATGCAGGTCTTTGGACTCCTCCATCGCCAGACCACAACAAAACGACGGTTGGAGGAAGAGCGCCTCATCTTCCGCCTAGGAACCCTCCAACCACAAGGGATGAACTCGGATTTCACCAGTTTCCTCATTTCTCCTCCCCCCACCTTGTCTCAGTCTAATCCATCGAATTCAGCACCGTCTTCCTAACCTGCAATCTTCTTCCCGACCTCTCCGTCCCCACCCCAGTCTGACCTATCACCCTCACCTTGACCTCTTTCCACCTATCACATTTCCAACGCCCCTCCTCCAAGTCCCTCCTCCCTACCTTTTATCTTAGCCTGCTGGACAAACTTGCCTCATTCCTGAAGAAGGGCTTATGCCCGAAACGTCGATTCTCCTGTTCCCTGGATGCTGCCTGACCTGCTGCGCTTTTCCAGCAACACATTTTCAGTTCTGATCTCCAGCATCTGCAGACCTCACTTTCTCCTCAAAGATATCTAAATTAATCTAGTCCCATTTGCCAGTACCCAGCCCATATTCCTCCAAACCTTTCCTATTCATATACCCAACTAGATGCCTTTTAAATGTTCTAATTTGTACCAGCCTCTACCACTTCCTTTGGCAGCTCATTCCATACACGTACCACCCTCTGTATGAAAACGTTGCCCCTTAGGTCCCTTTTATATCTTTCCCCTCTCACCCTAAACCTATGCCCTCGAGTTCTGGACTCCCCCACCCCAGGGAAAAGACCTTGTCTATTTATCCCATCCATACCCCTCAATAAGTGTATTTAAGACAGAGACAGATAGGTTCTTGATTAGTAAGGGGATTAAGGGAGAAGGCAGGAGAATGGGGTTGAGAAGCATATCAGCCATGATCAAGTGGCATGGTGGGGACTGACAGGTTAAATGGCTTAATTCTACTCCTATTTCTTATAGTCTTATAGCATGTTCAGTTATATGAACATGTATTTGACCGACAAAGGTAGGTTTGCAGTTGACAGTTGTGGAGAATTCAATAGTGTTTTTTTTCAAACAAGCATTTCTCCATCGAGAAATGGGAGTACAGTATAGACAGCTCCATTTTAAAAGTGAATTTGAGTGCTTGATAAACCATATGAAAGGTGTATAAGGAAATCTGTACAGCCAGCTGCACTTTCAAATATTATGAATGCATCGTCTACGTATCACAAATAAGATTAGAGCTCAATCCACCTAAAACATGTTTCTCATAGCAACCGATGCAAATATTAATGAGTACTGGACCTAGACCCAGCATCTCACCGCTATATCATCTATTTGGTGATGCTGTTTCATTAAATCAACTTACACAGTTGAGTTCACTTACTTGCATAATATCAATGAATAGATTCAAAAGACGACTTTGCATCTATATTGTTGTGACCATGTGACAACATTACTGTCAATGGTTTCATTCAGTGGCACATGTTGATGTTAAGTTGGAAGCGTCTGGGTTTATGCTCAGAGTTTCGAATCAAAATTATAACGTTAATGCCAATTCTGATATCTGATTTACTTTATTCTTGCAATATACTGAGTTTCATTCCAGCATCAGAACAGACAAGCTAAACACTTTTTTAAAGAGAATGTTCCAATATGCCCGAACTGGTACAATAAGCTGATCAAGACAAAAAGTTCCTCGGCACTATGATGCCAAACCATTGTTATAAAATGTAGCTGTGTCTATGGCAAATCTGATTTTTATGACTGTTGAGGCAGGGCAACACTCAGGCCACTCAGGTCACCAGATCTCCAGCATCTGATATCCTTTGTCTTAATCTATGGATAAAAGAGATGAACTCAGGAGGTGAGGTGAGAGTGACTGCCCTTGAGATCAAGGCAGCATTTGACCGAGTTGGGCATCAAGAACCCCTTGCAATACTGGAGTCAATGGGAATTAGGGTGAGAACTCCCTGCTAGCTGGAATCATACTGAACACAAAGGAAGATGGTTCCGGTTATTGGAGACACCATGGGGCAGGGGCTCCTCGGGATACTGCCTGAAGCCCAATAATCTTGAGCTGATTTATCAATTAACTTCCCTCTTCCTAAAACCAAATGCTGGGTGATGATTGCATAACATTCACGATCATTCATGACTCCTGAGATAATCATGTAATCTGTGCCTGCTTGCAGCACAACCTGCACAACGTTCCTGTGGCAAGGAACATTGATATCACATAAGGGCCAGGTAATGACCAAAAAAGAAAATCTAATCATTACCGCTTGACAGTTAGTAGGATTCCCATTGCTGAAATACCCATTATAAACATCCTAAGAGTTACCACTGACCAGAAACTGAACTGAACCAGTCGTGTAAATACTGTGGCCACAAGAGGAGAGCAGACACTGGGCATTCTGAGACAAGTAACTCATCTTCTGACTTATAGAGTCATAGAGATGTACAGCATGGAAACAGACCCTTCGGTCCAACCTGTCCATGCTGACCAGATATCCTGACCCAAACAAGTCCCACCTGCCAGCACCTGGCCCATATCCCTCCAAATCCTTCCTATTCATATACCCATCCAAATGCCTCTTAAATGTTGCAATTGTACCAGCCTCCTCTGGCAGCTCATTCCATACATGTACCACCCTCTGTGTGAAAAAGTTGCCCCTTAGGTCTCTTTCATATCTTTCCCCTCTCACCCTAAACCTATGCCCTCTAATTCTGGACTCTGACCCCAGGGAAAAGACTTTGCCTATTTACCCTATCCAAGCCCCTCATAATTTTGTAAACCTCTATAAGGTCACCCCTCAGCCTCTGATGCTCCATACTTCCCATACTTTTCCTACCACCTACAAGGCACAAGTCAGGAATACGACAAAATGATCTCCACTTGCCTGGACGGGTGCAGCTCCAAAAACACTCAAGAAGCTCAACATTCCCAGAACAAAGCTGCCCGATTGACTGGCACCATATCTATATACATTTACTCCCTCCACCACTGCTGCATGGTAGCAGAAATGTTTACTATCTACTCTAGCTGCACACCAAGGCTTCTGAGACAGCACCTTCAAAATCCCGTACCTCTACCACCTATTCGCAGACACATGGGCACACTACCGAGGAACACATCCTCCTGCTTTGGAGCCATATCATTGTTCCTCTACTGCAACTGGGACAAAACCCTAGAACTCTTTCCTTGGAACACCATCTCAAGCACAATTAATGACAATGGTAGCTTAACCAGTGATGCCACATCCCACGAGCTAAGACAAAAACAAAGACCAGCCCACTCCTCCTGTTTGGCCACAGATTAGGATTGAAGTCTAGCCATTAACAGATGAGGCCATCTTGAGCTTGAGGCAGTGGACTTTGGATGGACTGTTCTCCAATTGCCGGTCTCTATCCAGGAGAAAGAACGGGTGTCTGCCAGTATTGTTGAGGTCATCCACAACTGGTGACCGCTGGGTGAGCTGCAGTGCATCAGTACCCATTGCAATGACACGGCTGTTTCTTTATAATTTTTTGTTACAGTATATCAGTGTCCTTTTATTGGCTATTAACTTTCTTTTGGTTGGATTAAAATGAAACAGAGGAACAATCCCTCCCATTTAAATCTGGGATCCCTTCCAATTGGCACAGGGCAACAGAAGAATCCAAAATTCATCGATTTAATAAGTCACGTTTATTTCCCTTTTCCATTGTCACTTTAAATTCCCTGGCTGTGTACTTTTTGTTAGAGGTCTTCTTTTAAAAAAGGTATTTGATGAACAGCAACAAAACACGTTGTGTTTGATCACTATATGCCTGACAACCAACAGCTGAGATAAATACTCCTCCTGTATTTGATGGGAGGCGTGCCACGGGAGACTCTAGTCTTCCAGTATCCCGTCGACCCAGGAGCTTGGACCTTTCCCTTTCCCCGAGATCACGAGTAAAGTTGCAGAGAGTTCGGTTCCCGGAGCAGCTGGATTGCTGACGAGGTGCGTTAATCTCAATATGCAACGTGAATGGGACAGTTTAATTGAGGCTTTAAGGTATGCCTCGGTGGTGTCTGATTTTTATTTAAAGATCTTAACTCTGTTTAATTGTACATTTTCATTTCCCCCACCCCCAGTTTTCTAGCCGTGTTCACTCCAGGGGTTGGAAATGTCCGAGGTGTTTAGCAGCGAGGTGTTCCTCGCTTACTCTACCTACAGCACCATTGTGCTGCTGAAGATGCTGCTGATGGGACCCCTGACTGCATACTTCAGGTTGACCCGAAAGGTAAGATCTAACAGCCAGACTTACACTAAATCAGTTAAAATGGCAGATAACCCCGCCCCATTGCTGCTTTTGCACTTCCTCAAATCTGCAGGAACTCTTTGCATTTTGCAATATTTTGAGAAAATAAAACTTCTTAGATCATTGCAATGACTTAATCTGCAGATTGAAAGATGTGTGTGGATTATCATGCAGTTTTTTTTTAAATAGCAAAATGTACTTATTTTATTCAATCCTTTATGTACATGCACAGTTACTGAAGCAGTTCTGTGCAGGTTTTACACATGAAGAACAGACTGACGTTAGATACAAAACAAAAATCCCATTTCTTACCTACTCAGGAGACTTTTTACATATGTCTGAGGCACTAGTGGGGTCTGATAACTGAATGGACTCCCATTGTACTTTGTAAGGACTGTAAGTGCAGTGTTTCTGTCCCTGATTCAGTCTCACGGCTTTTCGGTGTGGGTTAGGCTCTCCCATTCCAACCACCCTAATGATCTCATTCTCCTCCCTGACACATTCCGAACTTTGCTTTGTATCTGTTGCTTGAGCTACTGTTTTCTCAATCATTTTACCGTAACCCTTTAATCATTGGTGTGTTATTCAAGTTGCTGCTGAGCTTTCCTCCTGCCCTGATTTTGAGAACATACCCTGCCTTTCCATGTTCAGACACTTGTTCCCCACTCCCAGATGCAAAAATACTACTTATCACCCCGATGACTTCCCTCTCCTGAGGACTCCACAGCCTACATCTGTCCATCTCTCTCTGCTTCCAAAAAGCAGTTGTCACTTCTTTCCAGCCTTTCAAAAATCCTGTTGTGATTCAACTTTTAAACTTTTTTTTTCCTGATAATTACCATTCCCTCTCAGTTGCTACAATCCCATGACCATTGAAATGCACGATTCTAAGAAGCTTTTTTCACCCATTTTTACCACATTAGCATGATACCACACTTCTTTCATTGTATTTTTGTGACATGATACAAATACATCAAATCAAATTAAATCCTCATCCTTGATGCTACATTTAGTAAATCTCATGACCCTAACTACAGTGGTTCTGTGTTCCTGAACAATCTTCTACTCCTACATCTTGTCATATCTGTAGAGACTGGGTCATTAGGTATGTTCAAGGCTGAGATTAACTG
Organism: Chiloscyllium plagiosum; assembly: GCF_037043375.1. Taxonomy (NCBI): domain Eukaryota; kingdom Metazoa; phylum Chordata; class Chondrichthyes; order Orectolobiformes; family Hemiscylliidae; genus Chiloscyllium; species Chiloscyllium plagiosum. The sequence continues at coordinate 49,074,979 of NW_028270161.1, forward strand.
ACTGGAAAAGAATCAATAATATTGGGGAAAAATACAATAAAGTGGAGATGAATAGAGGGGTAAACTTGATGAGCCAACCTTTGCTCATGGCTCATAGTTACTCCCTAAGCCCTGTTTGTGACATTAATATTTTCAAGGAAGATAATTGCTTGTCCCTTCAACTTACCTCTGTTCTCCATGTCTATCCTTACCTGTTCAATAGTGCTAAACATAGCCTACCTTTGTAATCATATTCTTTACTCTTTTGGGGGAAAAAAAGTGGCATTATGTGTAATAAAATCTGTATTATTGATATCACTTACATTTTTCATTGATTTGTGCCATACATTTGTCAAATAGTGACCATCTTCGACAGGAGACAATCTAACTATATGGTGCTTTGACATGCAATTGTATTACCATCACCATAAATATGTGCCTCACCTATCAACATCCTGAGGGTTACCATTGACCAGAGACAGAACCAATCAATTAAATATGTGCCTCTGAGATCAGGTTAGAGGCTTGGAATTCCGTGGCAAGTAACTCATCATCTGCATCCCCACCTGTCTGAATGGGTGCAGTTCCAACAACGCTCAAGAAGCTTAACCATTCAGGACAACGCAGCCGACTTGAATGACACTGCATTCATGAACTTAATTATTCACTCCCTTCACTGTTGATGTACAGTGGCAGAAGTGTTAACCACCTACGAGATGCACTCTAGCAACTCTCAAAAAAAATTTCAATAACACTTTCCAAACCTGTGAATGGTGCCATCAAGAATGATAAGGGCAGCAAGTAGATGTGAACGGCAAGTTGACCACCAAGCCGTACACTATCTTGACTTAGAACCTGATAGGTATTCCTTCAGTGTTATTAGACATACCTTCTGGAACACCCTTCTAACAGCACTATACCTCTGTATCATAGACTGTGGCAACTTTAGATGGTGGGTTACCTTAGCTTCTGGAGGGCAATGGAGGATGGGAAACAAGTCCAGTGGCAAAAACATCTTGTGGAAAAATTTAAAAAAAAACAGCATTGATTCAATATATCTCCAAAGTAGGTGTACATAAATGTGATTAATTTGGTTGTTCTGTATAATTAAAGCTTTCCCTTTTTGACTAAAGGTGTATAACTAATTTCTTACAGCATTAGCTTTTTAACAGCATTTTACTTTATATGGAGTGTTTCAGCTAAAGCTTCTACAGTAACTAATCTGACAGAGGAGTTACCATTTCCCTCTTAGTGGATTTGCAAATTGTTATTCACAGTAGGTCAGAATGTATTATGAAGAACAATTTCACACAGGGGTAAGGTCAGTATTAAAGTCTTTGTAAATCCAATTCCAATAGTGCTGAAGGGATGTTTTTTTGGTAGAGCTGTGTTTAACAGGGTGTGTCACTTTACTGCAATTGTTATCCAGTCCTCGTAGGGAAATGAATGATCTGGACACACCAACGTCAGGTTGCAAATGCTCTTAAGAGTTCATATCTCGATTTGTAACTGTTCTTAAATATTCAGCTGTACTTCTTTGCGTTTATATTGTTAATTTATTAAGCTCACCAATAAACTTGCTTTGAATGGTGACTTACTTAGTGAATGGTATTTGAGATACTAAGGTGCTAGTGTGATTTGTGTGCATTAAGTCCGAGCTATGTGTGCACAGAATCTAATTTTTAAGATTGTGACTTTGATAGTAAGCTACTTATTCAGAACTAAAACACTGGATCTATGAACTGAACACTCTGTAGTTTCCAGGAGATACCAGAACCTAGATATGCATGTCAGAAGAAACCGTTTATAGTCTGAAACCAATCTACTTGTGGAATCATGGATATATGATGGAGTGTGGTCCATTGACAAATAACAATTTATAACTAATTTTCTAAAACAGGTCTTTGCCAATCCTGAAGATGCCAGGGCACACGGTGGCAAGGATGAAGAAACCAGCAAAAAGTTTCTGAGGATTGATCCCGATGTGGAGCGGGTGAGAAGGTGGGGATTGTTATGGCATAGATTTAAATGGATATCAATTTTACACAATTTAACAGCTGTTTACCATTCCATTCAATAGACAATTAATCTTGAAAATAAATGTTAAGCTAAAATGAAATGTGCAGTTCACTTTGAGTTACAAAATTGAAGGATTGACAGTTACTGCATCCTGTACTCTCATTGTGTTTTTCATATATGACTGAATTTTGGTTGACAATTACATATAGGAGACTCATATTCATTTTGAGTACATTCATTATACATTCCTGTTTAAATTACACTTCGGTAATTCATTCCATATTTCTTCAACATAAGGATGGGATTGTTAACGTATGTTTGCTCAACTCAACTCCTATTATTTGTTGCCTGTTTATGCTCCCTGCAGATGTCATCAGAATGACCTGGAGAACATTGTTCCATTCGTAGGCATTGGTCTGCTGTATGCCCTCTCTGGCCCCGACCTGAGTACAGCTGTAATGCACTTCAGAATCTTTGCTGCTTCCAGAATCTTCCACAGCATTGCTTATCTGGTTCCTCTTCCCCAGCCATCACGTGGTTTAAGCTGGATGGTTGGGTTGGGAGTGACCTTTTCAATGGCTTATAGAGTGCTGAAGGCAGGAGTGCACCTTTGAAAGCATTGATTAGCACCGCATTCTCTTTCCAAACCTTTTTTTCATTTCACTCATTCTATTGAAATTTAATCTCTAATTGTGTTGAAGTAATGGAAGTGTTAAATGTAATTAATTGTTGAAAATGAAGGGGATAACAGAAGACAAGACAAAAAATTTCCAAAGCGGTTTAACTTGGTGTCTGTGTGTGTGTGTGTGTGTGACTAACCGGTCTTTTAAAATGGGTAAATCTGTTTTGGGATAGATTTCCAAAAGGAATTAGAACAATGACAATGACAATTTGGAGATTGTACTGATCAACAAAGGGCATGGCAATGATTTAAAATAATATCAAACACGTCTTGGGTGAATTAACTGGAATGTTCAGTATTCCTTCATTTTGCCTTCCAGCTCATTTTAAAGGGATTTTATTTGGCAAATGTATAATTAATAGTGGTATGGTCTTGATCCAGTTTTTGACTTTCTAGTATCTGCTCACTGCTATAATGGGGAGGTAGATAGCTCATTGACCATGTCTGACAGCAAAAGATATTTTCTAATCTGTTCAGATGTGTTGTAGCACACCTCTGCAGCAGGTCATGATTTGGAGATGCCGGTGTTGGACTAGGGTGTACAAAGTTTAAAAATAACACAACACCAGGTTATAGTACAACAGGTTTATTTGGAAATACAGTGGGGCCTCTGAATCCAACTTCAATTCGTTCCAGGAGGCTGCTCTTAATGCGAAACGTTTGGACTCCGAAACTATTTTCACAATAAGAAATAATGGAAAGTGAATTAATCTGTTTCTGGACCAAAAAAAAACATTTTCAAGACGCTTTTTAACTGCAAATGCACATGGCTAAGGTAAAATAAGATGAGTAAATGACCTAAATATCAAGTAATAATAATAAAAACAAGAAATAAATGTACTAACATAACTTCATTTACCTTAGTGAGGAGTGCTAATGGTGCATGTGGAAGCTGGGAGAGGAGAGAGAGGGTTTACTGCATGGAAGGTGAGTCACCTTCCATAATAACATCAGGTAACTGTGCTTCTGGTTAAAAGCAAATTACTGCGGATGCTGGAATCTGAAACCAAAAGAGAAAATGCTGAAAAATCTCAGCAGGTCTGGCAGCATCTGTAAGGAGAGAAAAGAGCTGACGTTTTGAGTCTAACTGACCCTTTGTCAAAGCTTTGACAAAGGGTCAGTTAGACTCGAAACGTCAGCTCTTTTCTCTCCTTACAGATGCTGCCAGACCTGCTGAGATTTTCCAGCATTTTCTCTTTTGGTAACTGTGCTTCTGCTGTTTGCTGTCTTAGTGTTACGCGAATGATGAGACAAAGACCACTTGTAGAGGGCTGGGGCTCACTGGACTCTCTTTCGTTAGAGAACCACCTTTCCAAAGTTGTCTGGTGTTGACCACTTCAGAAAAGTCGCCAATCACATTGTCATTGAACATGTTCATGCTCCTGTTGACCACTCCCTTGTTAGGATGCCACTTTTCAACAATGGCCTGTGTTTTAGACCACAGAAAGCACAGTTCCTTAATTTTAGCACTGGAAATGTTTCCACTAGCTCCCTCTTCCTCCTCTGAAGAAATTTCCTCTGCCACTACTTCTTGCTGCATCTTGTGGAGGTGCTGAAGTTCTTCTGTGGTGAGTTCATTCTTGTGATCCTCCACTAACTCCTCCACATCCTCTTCACTCCCCTCCAAGCCCATGGACTTGCACAGAGCCACAATAACAGGCACAACAGGCGGTTCTTCAAAGTCTCTCTCTGCAACACATTCAGGGCACAGTTTCTTCCAGGCAGAGTTCATTGTCCTCAGACACTTCCCTCCATGCTTTGTCTATGATTCTTAAGCAATGGAAGATATTAGAATGATCTTTCCAAAACTCTTGAGGGTCAGTTCGGTCTTGTTTGTCACCTCAAAGCATCTCTGGAACATAGCCTTGGTGTACAGTTTTTTTGAAATTTGAGATAACTTGCTGGTCCATCCATTGGTTGGATGAGAGGAGTGATATTGGGGGGCAAGAATTTCACCTTGATGAAGCTATATTCATCTAAAATCTTCTTCCAAGCCTGGAGGATGAACAGGAGCATTGTCCATCACAAGAAGAGCCTTCAGAGGTAGATTCTTTTCCTCAAGATAAGCCTTCACCGAAGGGGTAAACTCCTCATGAATCCTCTCAGTGAAGAACTGCCTGGTAACCCATGCTTTCACGTTTGCCCTCCACATAAGCTTGTTCTTCATAACATTGTTCTTTTTGAACACATATGGATTCTCTGAGTGGTACACAAGCAAAGGCTTTATCTTGCAGTCTCCACTAGTATTACCACACAACAAGAGAGTAAGCCTGTCTTTCATTGGCTTATGGCCTGGTAAAGACTTCTCTTCCTTAGTTATATAGGTCCTCGTTGGCATCTTTTTCCAGAAGAGGCCTGTCTTATCACAATTGAGCTGCTGTTGTGCCACATACCCCTCAGTGTTCGCAAACACAATGAACGAGGGTGATAATTAAAAAAACCGACACACATCAAGGTGAAAATACGAGATAAACTAGTGATGGACACACGAGAGATGCTTTCAGGACGAGCTGAACAAGCAATGTGCGACCTGAACGGTATGTGGTGTTCGGATTTTAGGGCAAAGTGTTCTCGAAATAATTGTTCGGATTCCAATTTGTTTGAACAATAGGGCGTTTGGATTCCGGGGTCAGCACTGTACTAACTTTCGGAGCGCTGCTGCTTCAGCAGGTGACACCCAGCTGATGAAGGAGCAGCGCTCCAAAAGCTAGTGCTTCCAAACAAACCTGTTGTACTATAACCTGGTGTTGTGATTTTTAATGCTGCAGCAGGTGGCACTTGATCCAGGGTCTCCTGGCTCAGCGCCAGGGGCACTGCCACTGCTTCACAAGAACCTCAGCAGCAGAAGAAAACAGGAGCTGGAGTAATGATCATCTGTGCATGAAGGAAGGAGTGTGTCGCTGGTTTAAATTAGTGCTGATGGTTATAGATACTGTGTTTTTTTAAAAAAAAACTGGGACAGCACCTGGGGTTAGGTGGCTTCATTCTAGAGATGGGCTAAAAAGCATGCAGTATCAAATAGCTTAGGTGGTGTTTGATCTCACTTCCACAATTGAACTGTTGTCATTTTATCTTGGAAACCATCAGATAATAAAGCATAAAGTTAGGAGTTAGAGCTTTGAACTTTCTGCTTTAGAGGGTGCAAAGTTTGTTGTTCTGATGAATATGAATTTTAGATTGAAAAAAAGTTGACTGTATAATGTGACTAAATCAGAATAATCCCAGACATTATGCTTCACGATCTGTGGTTATGGAAAGCTAATACTTTTTCTATCATAAGTATTATTTAAGCAGCTGTAATACACTGAGCCCCCTTACTGTGCTGGTCTGTATACCTTGTATTAAAGTTTAAATTGTTTATGAATAAATGTGTACAGTACATTAAGCCTTCACACTTCTAATCTGAATGATGACTGCAAGAGAGTAGCCAGTCAAATGTTGACTGTTTCTATGGCAAAGTCCTGTTCATAGAGCCATAGGTTTGTCTCCTACTTATTAGAATGCAAAGGTTTTGATGAATGCAGAGATGAACTGTGAAGTTCTGTAACTGTTGCAAGTTGAGCGTTTTTGCAACATATAGAGTTGAGACCATTGCAGATGATCCCAGTATATGTGCTGCTTTCTCGCTGGCTTTCGCCACATCCTGTCCAACACTCACGCTCACACTCTCTGATGGGCTAGGATTCATGGTACCGCACGCCTCTATTAAATTGCCTGTGTGTGAAAATTCGATGCAGAATACCTTGAATGTGATGCCCCTACAGTTGTTAACGGGATTGCAATTTCTGACAAGTTTTCTTAGTCACCTATGTTCTACTTTATATTAATAAAGACTTGAATTAAATCTATTTCGTGGTTGTGTTTTAATAAACCAGGACCTTCCATTTTTATGAACTTAATTGGATACCACTTGGGGAAGTAAGTCAGCCTACAGATGTAGTTTACTGTAAAACGTATAAAGGAATGGAGAGAACAGATGGGTTACTATGAAAAGTGATGCTGAAAGCATTGATTGAGTTATGATCGGCTGAAGGTGCTAAAATATGACCTAGTATAATTAGTTAATTCTCTCATTACATTTGAAACTCAGTTTTTATGTCAGTGGTGTCTGGGTACAATGGGCGGCTGTAAATAGTGCTGTCCATATCCCCTATAAATAATTTATGACAATGACTGGGAATAAGTCAATGTTAGAAAAAATTGTTTTTAAAAATTGCATGGTCATTATCACAGTACTATTTGGAGCTTATTGGCACTTTTCATACACGACCATATTTCAAAAGTCCCCTCATTGGCTGTAAAGCACTTTTTGAAATATCAGCTGGTCATGAAAGGTGCTATATAAATAAATGCAATCCATATTTGAGTGGAATTTGGTGAGGTATAGAAATCAAAGATGGAGCTCCAGGACTGTTCTCTGGTATTCAGTGAAGCATTGACAATATCAGCTATCAAATATTACTTCATTTCATTCACAAAAAAGCATTGAGGTTCAGAGTAAAGTATTATCTGACGAAGACTGGCTGAGAAGGCCAGATTTTTTGGGAAAAGGAAGGTGGCAAATTTAGCTCTAAATCTCTATTCTTGCAATAATGGGTTAGGACTCAACCGTTTAATGGGCTGAGCTAGAATAGTCTAAGAATAATTATAAACTAAAGGAATCTGGAATTTTGGGTGTTGCTGAGGAACACCTGATACTGCTTTTGGTTTTGCATACATCAGGACAAACACGAGAATACCCAATTTCACAGGGAACACCTGCATGAGTAAAGGGTGCTGATTGGTTGAGGCATTACCATGGGGAATAAACCTAAATCTCCTCAATATTTTTGTTTACTTTAAAAAGGCTTAATGCTCGGACTTGTTCCTTTTACCCTGTGAAGGACAGATCTGTGTGTATCCATACATGCAGTTTGTAGCAAGCATTAGTAATCGACGCTATGAGCGTTACTGATTGGTTGTTCGTGTAATTCTGAGCTGACCCAGGACTGTTCAGCAAATAGAGTTATGGAATCACGTCATTCTACATTCTGAGTTTTGCAGGTGAGGACTGTTTGCATGCTCGATTCTCTGTGTATGTTGTGAACAGATGTGCTCCAGTTATTGGGACATACAACTTATAAAGCAGGCATGCCATTACACTAACACTAAAGTTTACATCCCATGTTGATCATTTGTCTGATGGCAGAATGTCTTTATGGCATGATTACAGTAGCTGTCAGTGGAAAATACTACTATTACCAGTAGCAGCATAAAACTGCGAGCATCACCCATTGTTCACGTTAATTAGGTGCATTACCCTTCCAGGGCAATCTGGTGGCCTTGGGTATATACAAGAGTATGCATGATGCACAGAGAGCAATGATCAGGACAGCTATAATCCCACAGGATAACCTTGTACTCCATTTTAACATTGAGCTTGCAAGTCAGAAACCACCTGAGCAAGGTAGAAGTGGACAGAAAGAATCAGTCGCTGGTGAATGACAAACTTTATGAGAACACGAAAGCACAGCAGGTGAGGAAAACATAGACTGGAGTTGTACTAGCTTGCACAGTGAGCAAATGGTTGAGGCCCCTTTGACAAGATTGCTGATGTCAAAATCTTGTTGGCGTGGAAGGAATAAAAAGAGTACAGTACAGCTACTTCTGATGCTTGAATGATTCTCTCTCAAAGTTGCGGTATCATGTCTGGATGTAATGTAAACTGAAGTTCTGGCTTCGAAACTGCAGTGCTCCTCAATTGCATTCTGCATAATAGCAAAATCATTGTGCACTTTCTAACACTGCCCTTTTGTACCTGCGGTAACTTGACAGCTTATCACCTGAGTAAATATTAAATATAGAAACAAAGTGACAGCCGAATGTTGGATGACAGAGATAGTAACTCGGAGGAGAATTGTGTGGATAATGGGTGATCCTCGACCTAAAACCCCCCCTCACAAAAATGTACAATTGATATTTCACAGTACATTCAAATTCATGGGAAAATTATGGATTGCACTTTCTGAGGCGCATTTTTTGTCCCTACCACTCCTGTCAGTTGTGCTATCAGTTCAGTTGTCAGTAAATACAGGTTTCTTCAGTGTAGCCAGAGACAAGAACATGCAGCTGAGGAAGCTGAGAGTCATGTCTGGTTTGCAGAGTGACAGGGTTAAGGCACTTGTTTCTGTTTTTACCCTCTCATCGTGTTGAGGTGTGGGAAGGATGAGAAGCTTGGTATAGTCAGCACTTATTCCCATCACCCCAACTCCAAATTCAACACAGAGTTGGTCTCTCTCACCCCGCCATGTCCATTTGCAATGCTCAATGACCAGTTCTACTTTTTCCAGCCTTTGATCATGTTACTGGTCTTCACCCGCACCTCCAATTCTCAGTTCCAAGTTCCCCTGGACATGCCTCAGTTCATGTGCAGACAGTGACTTTATTCCACACAGAATGTAGTGTCATTGACTGGGCATGTGCAAATATATTCTAACTCATGGATATCTGTCACTAATAAATGACATCACAGGGCTGAATCACACATGCAGAAAACCATTCTGAAATACATCTTTGCGTTAATTTCAATTATTCCAAAGTAAAGTGAGTGTTGGTCCTCTCTCTCTCGAGAGAGAGTTGGGAGGTAATTGTAGATAATAAAGAAATAGTTAAGAAAATGAACAAATATTTTGTTTCTATCTTCACTATATAGGATGCAAAAATCATTCCAGCAATAACTGTAAGTCAGGAGCTGGAAAAGACCTAGTGAAGTGACAACAACTGGCAAAACTGAATGGAGCTGTTTGCTGACAAGACTGGATTGAGATGGACCTCAGCCTGGTGTCTTCAAAGTGGTGGCTAATGAACTGTTAGACGTGTTAATGCTATTTTTCCAAAACTCCCTGGTTTCAGGAAACTCTCTGTTGAAAGTAGCAAGTATGACCGATTTACTCAAGAAGGGCAGTTGGCAGGAGCTATGGGCTGTTGGTTTCCATTTGACATGGGAAAGATATTAGAATTGATCATTGAGGAGAACACAACACTTAGTAAAACTCAAGTTAATCAGGAAGGGTAGGTGTAGTTTCATGAAAGGAAATTATAGATGAACATAGAAAAGTGCAACACAGAACAGGTCCTTCTGCCACGATGTTGTGCCAAGGATTAATCCTAATCTAAAATAACTTAACCTACGGACCCCTCAATTCACTACTGTCCATCTGCATGTCCAGCAGTCACTTAAATGTCCCTAATGACTCTGCTTCCATCACCACCGCTGGCAACTCATTCCATGCATTCACAACTCTTTGTATAAAGAACCTACCTCTCATGTCTCCTCTACACCTTTCCTCTGATACCTTAAGACTATGACTAGTCAATTCTGCCCTGGGGAAAATTCTCTGGCTATTGACTCTATTCATGCCTCTCATTACCTTGTACACCTCGATCAGGTCACCTGTCTCTCCTTCTCTCCAGGAGAAAAGTCTGTGCTTAGTCAACCTCTCTTCATATGACAAGCCCTCCAGTCCAGGCAGCATTCTGGTAAACTTTCTTTTCACCCTCTGCAAAGCCTCTGCACTTTTCCGATAGTAGGGCGACCAGAACTGGATACAATATTCCGAGTGTGGTCTCACCAGGGACTTGTAGAGCTGCAGTAAAACCTTGCAGCTCTTCAACTCGATCCCCCTGTTAATGAAAGCCAAAACACTATATGCTTTCTTAACAACCCTATCCACTTACGTGGCAACTTTGAGGGATCTATGCACTTGAACACCAAGATCCCACTGTACCTCCACACTGCCAAGAATCCTGTCTTTAATCCTATATTCAGCATTCAAGTTCGACCTTCCAAAATGCATCACTTCACATTTATCCAGGTTGAGTTCCGTCTGCCATTTCTGAGCCCAGCTCTGCATCCTGTCTATGTCACGCTGCAGCCTACACAGCCCTCGATACTATCAACAGCACCTCCAAGCTTTGTGTCATCTGCAAATTTACTAACCCACCCCTCAACCTCCTCATCCAAGTCATTTATAAAAAGTACAAAAGAGTAGAGGCTCCAAAAACAGAGCCCTGCGGGACCCCACTCAACACTGACCTCCAGGCAGAATACTTTCCATCTACAACCACTCTCTGCCTTCTGTCAGCCAGCCAATTCTGAATCCAGACAGCCAACTCTCCCTGTATCCTATACTTCCTGACTTTATGAATGAGCCTACCATGGGGAACCTTATCAAATGCCTTGCTGAAGTCCATATACACCACATCCACTTCTCGACCTTCATCGACCTGTCTCCTCACCTCCTCAAAGAACTCAATAAGATTTGTGAGGCATGACCTGCCCCTCACAAAGCCATGCTGACTGCCTATAATCACACTATGCTTTCCCAAATAATCATAAATCCTATCCCTCAGAATTCTTTCCGAAACTTTGCTGACCACAGACGTAAGACTGACTGGTCTGTAATTGCCAGGGATTTCCCTGCTCCCCTTCTTCAAAAGAGGAACAACATTCGCCTCCCTCCAATCCTCCAGTACGATTCCTGTGAAGAGTGAGGAAGCAAAGATCTTCATCAGTGGTTTAGCAACCTCCTTTCTTCCTTCCCGGAGCAGCCTGGGATAAATCCGGTCTGGTCCTGGGGATTTAGCAAGCTCAATGTTTGCCAAAATTTCCAGCACATCAACTTCATCAATTTTGATCTGGTCAAGCCTATATCCCAGCTCCTCAAAATTCTCATTCACAACAAGGTCCTTTTCCTGAGTGAAAACTGAAGCAAAAAGCTCATTTAGGGCTTCCGCTATTTGCTCAGACTCCATGCACAAGTTCCCTACGCTATCCCTGACCAGCCCTACATTCTCCCTGATCATTTTCTTATTCCTCACATATGAGTAAAATGCCTTTAGGTTCTCCCTAATCCTTCTTGCCAAGCCTTTTTCGTGCCCGCTCCTGGCTCACCTCAGTCCATTTCTGAGCTCCTTTCTAGCAAGCCTGTAATCCTCTAAAGCTGTGCTAGACCCTTGCTTTCTTCACCTTACGTAAGCTGCTTTCTTCACCTTACGTAAGCTGCCTTCTTCCTTTTGATGAGAAGCTATTCTGTTCATGTCATCCAAGGCTTCTTAATCTTACTCCTTCTTGCCTGTCTCAGAGGAACACATTTATGCATCACTTGCAATAACTGCTCCTTAAGCAGTTTCTACATGTCTCCTGTGCCCTTTCTGTGGAACAATTGCTTTCAATCTGTACTTCCCAACTCCTATCTGATAGTATTTTAATTTTGTTTTCCCCAGTTAAATATTTTCCTATGGTAACTGCTCCATTCCCTCTCCATGGCTATGCTACACAAGAGGCAGTTTGTGGTCACTGTCACCAAAGTGTTCTCCCACCACGAGATCTGACACCTGTCCTGGCTCATTGCTGAGCACCAAATCCAAAATGGCCTCTCCCCTCATTGGCCTGACTACATACTGAGTAATGAAACCCTCCTGAACACACCTGACAAAAACTCCAACCAAACCATCTGCACTAAGGAGGTTTCAGTCAATATTGGGAAAGTTGAAGTTATCCATAACAACAACCCTGCTACATCTGCATTTTTCCAAAATTTGCTGGCCTATGAGTTCTTCAATCTCCTGACTGCTATTAGGGGGTCTGTAGAAAACCCCCAATGAGGTGGATGCTCCCTTGCTGTTCCTAACTTCCACCCATACTGACTCAGTAAAAAACCTTCCTCGACCTTCATTTCTGTAGCTGTGATGCACTCTCTAATTAGCAATACTACACCTCCTCCTCTTTTCCCCCCCTCCCTGTTCCTTTTAAATGTTCTAAACCCTGGATCATCTAGCAACCATTCCTGCCCTTGAGAACCCCATGTCTCCGTTATGGCCACAACATCATAACCCCAAGTACTGATCCATGCTCAAAGTTCATCACTCTTATTTCTGACACTCCTTGCGCTAAAGCAGACACACTTTAACTAATCCCTTTGTTTCATCATGTGAAAAACCTTCCTGACAGATTCACTACATCTTGTCATTGCCCCATCTACAACTACCCCCCTCTCACATATGTAGCTCAGGTTCCCATTCCTGCGCCCAAACTAGTTTAAACCCTTCCTGAACCATACAAGCAAATCTCCCACCCAGGACATTTGTGCCCCTCCAGTCCAGGTGCAACCCGTCCTTCATGTACAGGTCCCACCTTCCCCAGAAGATATCCCAATGGTCTAAGGATCTGAATCCCTCCTTCTTGCATCAGCTGCGCAGCCACGTGTTAAGCTGCACTCGCTGTCTGTTCCTCACCTCACTATCTCGTGGCATCAGTAGTAAACCTGAGATCACTACTCTACTCGTCCTACTCTTCAGCTTCCAACCTAGCTCTCCGTAGTCATTTTTTTGATCAATTTATTTGGAATTCTTTGAAGGAGTATCATGCTGTTCTAGATAGTTCTCTCAAATGGCACAGCACCAACTGTTAAAGGTATGGTTTCGTAGTGACAGAACACAGGGTGTCTGATCTTGTTTGTCCCATCGAATTCTTGCTATAACTGGTGGAGATGGATATTTTCTAATCAACCTGTTCAGAGATATTATTATACAGTTCTGGAGCAGGTGGGATGTGAACCTTGATGAATTGAAACAAATGACAAGAATTAAAGTTTGAAGGAATGAACTTTGCATACAATCATTCCTCATGATTTATCCAACAGCCCAGGATAATCAAATGGTTACGACCATAAAATGGTCTGCGGGAAGGTCTCCCAAACCTGATTCAATCCCTGGTTCATTATCTGATTATCTTTACATGGATGAGAAGTAGGAGAAAGTGAGGACTGCAGATGCTGGAGATCAGAGTCAAGAGTGTGGTGCTAGAAAAGCACAGCAGGTCAGCAGCATCCGAGGAGTAGGAGAGTCGATGTTTTGGGCATAAGCCCTTTTTTCCCCCCGATACAAGCACTGTCCATGTGAGAAAAGAGTATTTTATATTTTCACAATACTCCGTTGTGTGTTGCCTACGGAATGTTCCACATTTTCTAATTGTTTTCATAAATTTCCTGACATCCTAACTAGAAAACTACTATTCAGATAACACTTTATTGCAACCACCAAATGGATCAAAGCATTTTATAACCAATGAAAGGACTTTTTGGAGTCATAACGAAGTAGTCATGCCAGCTAATTTTCTCTTTGCAAACTCCTACAAACAGCAATGTGGTAATAACCAGATGATTTTTTTGTGTGATAAATATTGACCAGGGGACGGGGGATAAATCTTCTTTGAAAATGTGCCATGGGACCTTGCATCCACCTGAGTGGCAGGTGGATCTATGTTAAATATCTCATCGGCACATGCAACAATGCAGTACTTACTGGAGAATCAGCCTTTTCTTGTTTTAAGCAAAAAGGGAAATTGAATACAAAAGTAGCGAAGTTATGCTTCAGTTACACAAGGCACTGGTGAGACCAGGAGAAAGTGAGAACTGCAAAGTCAAAAAGCAAAAAGTGTGGCACTGGAAAAGTACAGCCAGTCAGGCAGCATCCGAGGAGCTGGAGAGTCAACGTTTCGAGCATAAGCCCTTCATCATGAATGTGGAGGATGGGAAGGGGGCTGGGAGATAAATAGCTGGGGGGTCTGGGGCTGGCCGGGGGGGGGAAGGTAGCTGAGAATGCGATAGGTAGATGAAGGTGGGGGTGATGGTGATGGGTCGGAGCATAGGGTGGAGCGGATAGGTGGGAAGGAAGATGGACAGGTGAGACAGTTCAAGAGGGCAGTGTCAAGTTGGAGGGTTGGATCTGGAATGAGGTGGGGGGAAGGGAGATGAGGAAACTGGTGAAATCGGAGTTGATGCTGTGTGGTTGGAGGGTCCTAAGATGGAAGATGAGGCATTCTGCCGACAGGCATCAGGTGGCTAGGATTTGGCAGAGGACTTGCATGTCCTTGGTGGAGTGGGAGAGGGAGTTGAAGTGATGGGCCACTGGATGGTGGGGTATGTGTGTCCCAGAGATGTTCTCTGAAACATTCTGTGAGTTGGCATTCTGTCTCCCCAATGTAGAGGAGACCACATTGAGACCAACAGTAGATGAGGTGTTTGGATGTGCCTCCTATTTTAAGGACCGTAATTTTCTCTCCCATGTAGTCAACAATGCCCTCCAGCACATCTCCTCCACTTCCCACACCTCTGCCCTTGAACCCCACTCCTCCAACAACAACAAGGATAGAACCCCCCTGGTCCTCACCTTCCATCCCTCTAATCTCTGAATACTGTGCATTATCCTCCGCCTTTTCCACCACTTAAAGACAGACCCCATCACCAGAGATATATTTCCCTCCCCACCCCATCAGCATTCCGCAGAGACCATTCCCTCTGTGACTCTCTCATTAGGTCCAAGCCCCACACCAGCCTCCCCTCCCAGCACCTTCCCTTGCCACCGCAAAAGGTGTAAAACCTGCGCCCACACCTTCCCCTCACCTCCATCCAAGGCCCCAAAGGATCCTTCCACATCCTGCACATTCCACATGTGCAGAGATTTTCTTGCACATCGAAACACCTCATCTACTGTGTCCATTGCTCTCGATGTTATCTCTTCTACATTGGGGAGACAGGATGCCAACTCATGGAACGTTTTAGGGAACATCTCTGAGACACATGCACCAAACAACTCCACCACCCTGTAGCCAACCACCTCAACTCCCCCTCCCACTCCGCCAAGGGCATGCAAATCCCAGGTCTCCTCCACCATCAAATCCTAGCCACTGGTGCTTGGAGGAAGAACACCTCATCTTCTGCCTTGTGATGCTCCAACCACATGGCATCAACATCGGTTTCGCCAGTTCCCCCATCACCCCACCCCCCACCTCATCCTAGATCCAACCCTCCAAGTCGGCACCGCCCTCTTGAACTGGCCTGCCTGTGCATCTTCCTTCCCACCTATTCGCTCCAGCCTCTGCTCCAATCTCTCACCATCACCCCCACCTCTACCTATCACCTTCCTAGCTACCTATTCCCCAGCACCATGTCCCCATTCCTATTTATCTCTCAGACCCCATCCCCCCCACATTCCTGATGAAGGGCATATGCCTGACATGTCGATTCTCCTGCTCCTTGGTTGCTGCCTAATCTGCTGTGCTATTTCAACACTGGTGTGACCACATCTGGAATACTATGCGTAGTATTGGGGATTGATTGACTGGATAGTAGGTTTGTGATGCAAAGTGAACCAACTATGTGGGTTCAATTCCTATAGCAGCTGAAGTCATCCTGAAGATCCCAACATGACCCTTGCCTGATGTGTGCTGACCCTCAGGTTAAACCACCACCAAATGTCTCTCTTTAACAAGAGAATGGGGGTACAGTGACATACAGTTTGGTCACCAAGAATGTAAATGCATTGGAGACAACAAAGAGAAAGTTTGCTAGACTAATACCTCACTGTAAGTGGGTTGCCTTAGGAAGATTGGACAGGGTAGACCTATAAATCTTGGAGTTCAGAAGAGTTTGAGGTGGTATTTTTCGTAAGGTATATAAGATCCTGATCAGCCTTGAGGTGAAAAGGATGTTTCCTGTTATGGAAGAATCATTGGTTTTGAGAATTTAATTTTCACCTTTGCCCTTCATTAGATATCAAACCCTCTGCCATGATGAGCATTTCAACTCATTAGAAACAATCACTATTTTTACATTTGTCTTTTCTATTACAGATATTTTTAATCAACCTGTTCAGTAATGTTGGTACACACCCCTGACATATGTAGGATTTGAACCTACATCTCCTGGTCCAAAGGTAAGGGTACTAGCACTGTACCACAAGCACCTCTGTTTTACATTGAAGCTGTGTTTAAACAGATCCAGAAGGAAGTGCATGGTCTGGCCAACAGGTGGTGCTACATGACCCCAACATTGTTCAAAAGGTTTTGTGAGAATTGTTGACATTTTTCTTGGTTAACAAATTTGCTGATATTTACCAGGGTTTGTACAAAATGAAAATTCATGCATCGGATTTTGTCAACATAAGACCATAAGAGATAGGAACAGATGGTAGTTCACTCCTTCTCTAACATTCAATAGCATCAAGGGCTGAACTGATCTTCCTCATGTCCACATTCCTGCCTTTTACCTGTAAACCTTGATTCCCTATTCATCAAGAAACTATAAATCTCAGCCTTAAATATGTACAAAAGTTCTGTCCCAGATCTCTCTGTGATTGGGAGCTCCGAAGACTCACAATCTTCTGAGAGAAAAAAATTCGTCCTTATCTCAGTCTTAAATTAGCGCCTCTTTATTCTGAGACTGTGCCCTCTGGTCCAAGACTCTCCCATGAGGGGAAACATCCTCTCAGCATTTACCCTGTCAAATCCCTTAAGAATCAGCTATATTTCAATGAGATCACCTCTCATTCCTCTAAACTCCAGCGAGTAGAGTCCCATTCTCTCCACACCAGGGATTGTGTTAGTGAACATTCTCTGGGCTACCCCAATGAAATGATATCTTTCCTTAAATCAGGAGACCAAAATTGCTTACCAGATGTGGTCTCATCAGCACCTTGTACAGTTGCAATAAGACTTCCTCTACTCATCTACTCCAACTCTGTTGAAATAAGGGCAATATTCCATTAGCCTTCCTGATTACCTGCTGACCCTGTGTGTTAGCTTTCTGTGTTTCATGCACAAGTCTCCCCAAGTCCCTTTGTGTTGCAGCTTTCTGCAATTTTTTTCCATTTAAACAATACTCTTTTTCGGTTATTCCAAAGAATTCACCATTGTATCTCAGGAATGCAAACCTGTTCTCTTTGCCCAGTCTGGGTTATATTTGAATCCAGACCCACGACAATGTTCTTGATTGTTGTGGTTCTGTTCGCTGAGTTGGGAATTTGTGTTCCAGACGTTTCGTCCCTTGTCTAGGTGACATCCTCAGTGCCTGGGAGACTTCTGTGAAGCGCTTCTGTGATCTTTCCTCCGGCATTTGTAGTAGTTTGTATCTGCCGCTTCCGGTTGTCAGTTCTGGCTGTCTGCTGCAGTGGCCGGTATATTGGGTCCAGGTCGATGTGCTTATTGATTGAATCTGTGGATGAGTACCATGCCTCTAGGAATTCCCTGGCTGTTCTCTGTTTGGCTTGTCCTATAATAGTAGTGTTGCGGCATGTCCTCATTCTGTTGTCTTTCCCTTAGGCATCTGTTGATGAAATTGCGCGGGTATCCATTTTTGGCTAATACATTGTATAGGTGTTCTTCTTCCTCTTTTTGCAGTTCTGGTGTACTGTAGTGTGTTGTGGCCCTTTTGAACAGTGTCTTGATGCAACTTCTTTTGTGTGTGTTGGGGTGGTTGCTTTCGTAGTTTAGGACTTGGTCTGTGTGTGTGGCTTTCCTGTATCCCTTTGTGGTGAATTCTCCGTTCGGTGTTCTCTGTACCATCACGTCTAGGAATGGGAGTTGGTTGTCCTTTTCTTCCTCTCTAGTGAATCGGATTCCTGAGAGTGTGGCGTTGATGATCCGGTGTGTGTTCTCTATTTCTGTGTTTTTAATGATTACAAAGGTGTCATCCACATATCTGACCCAGAGTTTGGGTAGAATTTGCGGTAAGACTGTTTGTTCTAACCTTTGCATTACCGCTTCTGCTATGAGTCCAGAGATGGGTGATCCCATGGGTGTGCCATTGATTTGTTTAAATATTTGGTTGTTGAATGTGAAGTGTGTTGTGAGGCACAGGTCCAGTAGTTTGAATATGCCGTCTTTGTTGATAGGTTCCCCGTCTTGTTGTCTGTTCTGTAAGTCCAGCAGGTTGGCTATTGTTTTTGATTTTTGTTCTTGATTAATGTTCTTGATTTTTAACTGCCACCTGAAATGACCAACCAAGTTGCTCCTATAGTCACCAGTACCTTCTCAAGGGTGGTCAGAGGTGGTTAATAAACGCTTGCATTGCTAGCAATGCTCAGGTGATGAAAGAAAGAAGAATTGCCGGAGATAATATTTGTACTATCCTCTTGTTTACTAATGTGAGGCATGTCTCAGCAAAGGTCCTAATTTGAATCTGACACATTAGGACATTACTCCATTCTTTTCACATTCTTTCTTGGTTTCACTTTACAGGTCATTAATTTCTCCGAGCCCCATCTTGTGCCAGAAATAATCAATCAATGATTATAAATTTAACCATTGCAATATTTTGTTTTTAATGCTTACATTTAGCTAAGCTTTCAGCTTGAATGCCTCAGCTTCTCTTAAAAACCAAGCCTGACAATAGTGTTTTAGTTCAGATTTCTGATGCGATTAGCTGAATGCGGGCTCCCCATCAACAAACTGCAAGGCTAGGCTACCTCGCCCTTGATGATTGTAACCATGATACATTGATCCCTGATAACCTTTCGCCCACTTGCTTAACAAGAATCTATCTTCTCCACTCCTAACATCTCCCCACACTCCCACAACACTGTCCCATGTGATCACCGAAGTTGCAAAACCTACCTGTTTACTTCCTCTCTCCTTACAATCCAAGATCCCAGACACACCTTCTGGATGAAGCAGTTCTAGCCGAGTGCATTCGATACTCAAACGTTTGTCTCCTCTACCTTGGGAAGATGAACTGCTTTGCAGAACACCAAAGCAAAACTAACCCCAAACGTCCAGTTTCCTGCCACTTGAACACACCATTATATTTCCTGGCCAACATCTCTGTCCCAGGCTTGCTGCAGCGCTCTAGTGAAGCTCAGTGCAAGCTGGAAGAACAGCACTTTATTTTCCACCTGGGGACTGTGGACCCTTCATGACTCAGTATAGAGTTCAGCAATGTTAGGGCTTGAACACTTCCACTCATTTACCCACCCCCACACAACGTGCCTTGCCATCACATGGGCTGTTTTCAGCACACCTAACCCATACTTACCCACGGATGGTCCCCATTAGCAGCTTTACTCCTTCCCTGATGTACTATCATCCATCTCCCTGTTTGCCTCACTATCTTCCTCTCCTTCTGGTCTCCACCTATCCCATCATTCCTTAAAGCCCCTCACCTGCTGTCATATTATACCATCTTTACCCTAGCTACTGCTAATTCTAAAGAAAAGTCGCTGCACCCAAAGTGTTGACTCTACTTTCTCTCCACAAACGCTGCCAGATCTGCTTAGTTTCTCCAGCAAGTTCCATTTTACACTGTCTTGTCCTAAGCATGATATGGCTACGTTTTCTGGATGTATTAGTATTGTTACAATACCAGCTATGCTGATGGAATAGGATTTTCTACAGACTCTGACGTTTTCAGTTTTTCATCTGAATAAAAGTTAGATTATTATTTGCAAAACTGGGAGCTGGGATGCTGAGCCTAGAGCTCATCTGCTTTTCTTTTCATTTCTTCCCTTCCTTCACTCTCTTTTCTTGTTTTCCTTCTTTTCTTTTATCCACCTTTTGTTGAAGAGTGAGGTTTGGTGATGGCATCGGCAGCGGCGACTGGGGCCAGCAGTGCAGACTTACCTCAGTGTGGTGTTGGAAGTGGGTTTGGGTTCCCAGTGCCTACTGCATGGGTTGAGATGGTCCTAGAGTTGACTCATGGCCGCTGCTGTGGAGGCAGGTTTGGGGTCGCCAATGGCGTCTGTGTCAAGTGCAGATTCATGGAGGCAGAGGTGGGTTTGGGCCCAGTTCAAGAGTCAGCGGCTGCATCAGTGAGGTGGTCCCGAAGCAGATCCATGGCAACGGTGAAGTCAAGTTTGAGTTTGTGTGCAGTACCCAGCAGCATCTGCATTGGCGAGGTCCTTTGAGGACTCATAGTGGCGAGGGCATCAGTGGAAGCAACTTGGCACTGTAGACTGGCAACCTTTGTTCCAGTTGCAGCATGGTGAAGGGGATTCATGCCTGGCCACTAGAGCACTCAACAAGAAGGGCTGTAAAGTTAGACACTTCCTTTATTTTTTCATCTTTCTGCCTTTATATACTGTGTTTTGGTTTATTTTTCTCTGTTTTAAGATGGCACTGGAGAGAGGTGACCCCGTACAACACTTCTCAGTAAATTTTGTAATAAGATCCATGTGACAATAAATAAATTAAATGAATTTCCCATTTTGCTTCAGGTTTCCAGCATCTTGGTTTTATATTATTAAGAATCAATCTCCATCTGCCTTAAAAATATTCGAGAACTCTGCTTCCACCACCTTTTCAGGAAAGGAGTGCCAAAACTCATGACCCTTTCAGAGATAAAGTATTAATCTCATCTTTGTTTTAAATGGTTGGCCCCTTAATTTTAACTGGTGACCCTCCTCAGTTCTGGATTCTTCCATAGAGGGAACATTCTCTTCACATCTACACTGTAAGGATGTTCATGATCTCATATGTTGGTCTTCTACATTCTAGGGAATCTAGCCTTACAAATCTTTCCACATAAGACAGCCCACCCAGTCATATCAGTCTAGTAAATATTCTTCTCACTACTTCCTATGCATTTGCATCCTTCCTTAAGATGACCAATACTGTGCACAGTACTACAGATATAGTCTCCTCGGTGCCTGTACATCTGACAACATAACATCACTACTTTTGTATTCAATTCCCCTATAATGATTGCTAACAGGCTATATATGTGAATATATGCTATGTTGTCCTAAGCATGACATGGCTAATTTTTTCTGAATGTATTAATATTGTTGCAATACTGGTTGCGCTGATGGAATAATCTTTTCTAGAGATTCTGATGTTTTCAGTCTTTAATCTGAATAAAAGCTGGATTATCTTTTGCAAAACTCATTTCTTTATACGAGACTTATGTTGACTTTTTTTTCCAAGAACTGAAATTTTGTGCTGGAACAAAACAGTATACTGTTTGCATGCTTGAGTAGTTTATAATATTACTTTTAAAAATGAATTGAATGAATGTCATTCATTCTGTTCCTCAGTAAAAGTGACAGATGAATATTGAAACTGACTTGTTACTTCACCTCGTGTTTCTGATATTTTAAAGAAATAAGTCTGAATTGATTACATCTGTGAAATTAAAATATTATTTGCTGCTATCTGTGAGGTATGGTATTGGCAATACAGAGATAAGATCTTTCTGCATTCTTCATTGTAGGTGGAGAAAAAGGATGTGAGGGAAATATAGAGGAAAATAAGACAGCAAGATTTGGAGAAGGAAAGTTGTGAATGAAGTGTCTACATAGAAGAAGCCAGTGTGTATGGAAGTGATGGAATATACAGGGTGAGATATGTGAGGATGAAGAAAACATTGAAGTCTAATGAGATATGGACTGTATCAGATCAAGAGGACAGGTTACTAACACCTTCTCAAGGGAAGCTATGGAAGGGTGTAGATATTGACCCAGCCACATCCCATGAGTGAATTAAAATAAAATTAGAGGCTCGACCTATAATTAAAGTATTAATGTTAATGTAAGGGTGATAATAATATGAAGAATAAAAGGTACAGTGGGAGCAGGATAATGATGGGGGCGATGAGTAATTAGGATGTGAGATTACATTTTCACTTTATAAGGAAATACCTCTAGACACTCTCGTTATCTATTTTACATTTCTAGCTTTCTTCTTGTATTCTAATTTCTTTTGCCCAATTAACCTGGGGTGGCACGGTGGCTCAGCAGTTAGCACTGCTGCCTCACAGCACCAGGAGCCCAGGTTTGATTCTAGCCTTGGGCAACTGTCTGTGTAGAGTTTGCACATTTGGCCTGTATCTGCATGGGGATGCTCTGGTTTCCTCTCACAGTCCAAAGATGTGCAGGTCAGGTGAATTGGCCATGCTAACTTGCCCATAGTGTTATGTGCATCCCTCAGAGGGAGGTGGGTTGCTCTTCGGAGGGTCTGTGTGGGCTTGTTGGTCCAAAGGGCCTGTTTCCACACTGTAGGTAATCTAATCTGTTCTGTGCAGTCATCTGACCTGCCACTTATCTCTGTTCTAATTATATGGTGTTTTCTTGCATGTTAAGCTGTCCTTCACTTCTTTAATTAAAAATAGATGGTGGGTCCTTCCTTAATTTTTTAAAAAAATTATCATTGCAATATGTGTATTCTGATATTCTGAAATTTCCCCTTAAATGTCTGCCATTGATCTCTATTGACCTATTCCTTATCCTAATATGCCCATTCACTTCAGGTAGCTCTGCTTTCATTCCTGCTTGTTGCAGTTAAGAAAGTTTAAAATACAAGTCTTGGATCCAGCCTTCTCCCTTTCAGGCTTAATGCAAAATTCAATCATATTGTGGTCACTGCTCCCTATGGGTGACTTTACTCTGAGGTCATTAATTAATCCTGTCCCATTACATGATACCAAATCTAATCCTAACCCTATAATCTACTGACTCAGATTATAGGTGGAGAAGTTACCACCTGAACCACAACCAATACAAGACGGAGAGCAGAGATTATATTCTCTGACCTAACTTTTGTAAACTTTTGGACAACTAGCAGTACTGTAAAACAAGCCTGAGTGTAAGAATAAAGCGCCAAATAAAATGAGAATGATTGATAGAGGAAATCTGCTCTGTCTGCTGATATCACCAGTGCCTTAAGGGTGTGACGAGGCTCCATCCACTTCAATTATTTCATCAATGACCTTCTCTCAAACCGAAGGTCAGAAGTGGGGATGTTGGCTGATGATTACATGGTGCTTCGTTGACTTTGCAACTTAGACACTGAAACAGTCTGTATCTGTGTGTATATAAACCAGAAGAGCATTCAGAATTGGACTGGTTAGTGATGAATGGTAAGTAACATTTGTAACACACTCGTACCATTCAATGGTTGCCTTCAACAGGAGAGAATCTCACCATTTCCTCTTGACGTTCAATTGTATTACCATCACTACGTGCACCACCGCCAACATCCTGGGTGTCGTCAGTGATCAGAAACTCAACTTCACCAGTCATATAAACATTGTGGTCACGAGGGTGGGTCACAAGCTAGGGGTTCTGCAGCAAATAGATTACGTCTTGACTCTCCAAAGCCATCTACAAGTCACAAGTCAAAGGTGTGAAGTAAAACAAAAATAGAAAGTGCTGGAAAAGTTCAGCAGGTCTGGCAGCATTTGTGGAAAGAGAAATCGTTAATATTTCAAGTCTGGTATGACTCTTCTTCATAACAAAAGGGAAGTGGGAGATTATGTTGTAAATAAAGGAGGAGGTGGAAACAGTTGGTGAAGGTGCTCTAGAGCAAAGGGCAAAGGCATTTGTAGCAGAAAATAAATCAACTCTTCTTTGAGAGCAAACCCATGCCACCAAGGCATGAATGGAGGGCAGTGATCAAAATGGAGGCAGAGTTCATAGTCTGAAGCAATTGAACTCAATGTTGAGAACTGGAAAATAAGGTGCTGACCTTTTAGTTTACAATGTGATTCACTGGAACGCTGCAGCAGGCTTGGGTAAGAAATGTTAGCATGACAATGAAGCCAGTGCTGTGATGGAATTCTCTGCACTTACCTGGGTGAGTGTAGCTCTAACAACACTCAAGAAGTACTCCAGCACTTGCAATGCCAAGGCATTCAAGGCAATGGGCCGTCTGCAGGAAATACGCTTAGAATAGAAAGGTGATTGTTTTTGATCGGAGTGGACTCGATGAGCCAAACCGCCTTTTTCCGTGCTGTAGACCTCTACGTTTCTATGAGTATGATCACCCATATTCTAAAAGGGAGAGATACAATAAAGCAGGTAAATACAGACCAATTAGCTTACCATCTGTTGATTGGAAAATGATCAAGTCTATTATAAAAAGATTCATTAGCAGAGCATTTAGAAACACATCACTTAATCAAACAGAGTAATCACGCCTTCATGAAGAGAAAATCATGCCTAATGAATTTAATATAGTTCTTTGAGGAGGTAACAAGCAAGGTAGATAAAGGAAAACCAATAGATGTAATGTATTTGAATTTCAAAAGGCATTCAATAAGGTAGCACACACAGGGCTAATGAATAAGATAAGAGCCCATGAGGTTGGGGCTAGTATGTTAACATGGATAGAACATTGACTAACTAATGGAAGAGAAAGGGTTGGGATAAATGGAGCATTTTCAGGACAGCAATCTGTAACTAGTGGAGTGCCACAATATACAGTGCTGGGGACACAATTATTTACAATATGCATTCACAATTTAGATGATGGAAGTGAAGTTTGTGGATGACACAAAAATAAATGGGAAGACAAGACGTGAGGATGATACTAGGAGTCTAGAGAGATACATGGGGAATGGGGAAAGACTGCTGAAAGCTACAGCACTGTGCAATTTGGGGGTCCCAGTGTATGAATTACAAAACAATAGCATTCAAGTTCAGTGGATAATAGGGAAGGCAAATGGAATACTGGCCTTTATTTCAAAGGGAATGGAGTCTAAAAATAGGCAGGTGTTGCTAAAACTATACAAGGTATTGGTCAGAACACAGCTGGAATACTGTGAACAGTTCTTGTCCCTTATATAAAGAAAGATACACTGCTGTTTGAGGCAGTGTAGAGAAGTCTCACTCGGTTGATCGTGGATATGGAGGGATTACTTATGAGGAGAGGTTGGGTAGGTTGGATTTTAATTCATTGGAATTCAGACAAATGAGATGAGATCTTTTGAAGCATATAAGGTTCTTAGGGGGCTTGACAGGGTGGATGTAGAGAGGTTATTTCACCTTGTGGGAAAGTCTAGGACAAGAGGATATAATCTCAGAGTAAGGAGTTGGCCATTTAAGACAGGGATGATGAAGAGTAATTATTTCTCTCTGACTATGATGAATCTGAGGCATTCCTTTCAGTAGAGGCAAGGTAATTAAATATATTCAAGGCTGGAATGATCAGATTTTAAACCAAAAAGAGAATCAAGAGTTATGGGGAAAAGGCAAGAAAATGGATTTAAGGGGTATCAGATCAGCCATGATATCATTGAATGGTAGAGCAGTCTGGGTGGGCTGAATGGCTCATTAATGCTCCTAAGTTCCATGGTCTTCTCCAGGAACAAAAAACCTGCTTGATCAGTGGGTCATCCAAAAAGAATTAAATATTCACTCCCACCACCTCCATCACACAAGATGCATTGTAGCAATTTGGTAAGGCTCTGTCAAGAATTTCTTCTGAAGCATCTCAGAAAGACAAAGACAGCAGAGAAATGGGAACACCATGACTTGCATCTTCACGTACCATACAGATTTGGGTCTGTATCGTATTCCTTCACTGTGGCTGGGTCAATATCATTGAATGGTCACAGCACAGAAGGGGGCTAGTTAGTCCATTGTGACTGTGTGGTTCCCTGAAGGAGCACGTCACTTAGAGCCATTCCCTCTTCGCTTTGTAGCCACAGAAATGTTTCTTTTACAGATAAAAAGCCAATTCCCTCTTGAGTACCTTATTTAAACCTGCCTCTGCTACACTCTGAAAAAATGGATGGGGATTTCCCATATTTCTCCTTGACCTTGTTTGCGAATTACATTGAAACTGTGTCCTTTGATTGATAGGAACAGTTTCTCCCTATCTGCTATGTCCAGACTGATCCTGGAATTGCCTTGCTAACTGTACTTTGGGTATACTGACACAATCTGGACTGTAAAAGTTCAATTTCTCAAGAGTAGTTATGGACAGGGAAGAAATACTGGTCTAGCCAGCAACGCTCTCATCCCACAAAATAATAACACAAAGTGCTTCAGAACTCTCAGAATAGAATGCCACTGGCTTAGTTAGTGGTGCATAACTGTTTTAAGTCTACAGATGATTGTATATTTTTGCATCATATGGGGCAGCATGATGGCTCAATGGTCAGCACTGCTGCCTCACAATGCCAGGGACCTGGGTTCAATTCCAGCTTTGGGCGACTGTCTGTGTGGAGTTTGTGCATTCTCCCTCTGTCTGTAGGGGTTTCCTCTGGGTGCTCTGGTTTCCTCCCACGGTCCAAAGATGTGCAGGCTAGATGAATTGGCCATGTTAAATTGCCCATAGTGTTAGGTGCATCATTCAGAGGGAAATGGGTAGGTTACTCTTTGGAGGGTCAGTGTGGACTTGTTGGGCCGAAGGACCTGTTTCCACACTGGAGGGGACCTAATCTAATACGAGTGTGCAGAGCTTTTCCTATTACGCATCAGTTGTGTAAGATGCATTGATAGGATGCTCAGTTTGAGATCAGTAGCAAATATTTGTTCCAGGTTTTAACTAATTTGCATCTCAGGACATGCTTCTTTGGCTGCATCCTTGTTTATCTCACATCGCCTGTTTCTTGTTACACGATTGTTCAGAC
The DNA here is from genome assembly GCF_037043375.1 of Chiloscyllium plagiosum. Lineage (NCBI taxonomy): Eukaryota > Metazoa > Chordata > Chondrichthyes > Orectolobiformes > Hemiscylliidae > Chiloscyllium > Chiloscyllium plagiosum. The sequence goes on from NW_028270161.1 coordinate 49,101,823, forward strand.
TTGCCCAGCATTTTGCTGTGTTTCAAAAAAGCTATTGTGTTTCATATGATTCAGAATTTGTGCTCCTGTATTTGCCACGAATGGAAGCGTGAGGCTAGGAATGAACAAATTTAGCTTGGACCAATATCGCTGTTCCTTCACTTTCACTGGGGTCAAAATCCTGAACGCCCACCCTAACAGCACTGGGGGTATATGTACCTACAGCAGAAGTACTGTAACGGCTCAAGACAGTAGCTCCCTACCAACTTGGCAAGTGTGTTCAGGTATGAGCAGCCAATGCTGGAATTCCCCATTGATGCTCACAGTCCATGAGAAAAAATGGGAAGAAAGCCAATGACAAACACATTCGATTGCTGTTTGGTTTTGCAACAGTTCTATTGTTGGACTACAGGTATGTTCTAATACCTCTGAGAATTTGAGTTGGCAATTTGAGAATTTTAATTCAGTTCACATGAAACAAAACAATCAGAAAACAAAGCCTGCTACCGGAGGTTGTGATGTATGAATAACCCAGCACATAAGATGACCCCATTCTTTTGGTGCCAAATCATGTTTAGGCCCATATGTCACACATACATTCACAACCCCGCTGCCTTTCTCTGGAAGAAATGCTTTAATCAAATTAGGAGGCAGCCTCCACTTTACAACCTCAGAATGCCCTATAGCCTATAGATCCTGGACTCTGGCTGATGCCAAACACAAACATGCCCAAATAGAGAAGGAAGGTCTGGCAGTCATCTTTGGTCTGCGGACATTCTGCCGGTACCTTTATGGATTGGAATTTGTCATAGTAACAGGTCACAAGCCCCTCCTAGGGCTACTGAAGGAAGACAAGGTGGTGCCGCGCATAGCTTCCAGCAGAATTCAGTGTTGGATCCTTATTCTCAGTGTGTACATGTATAAGTTAGAACACCATCCAGGAAGCCAAGTGACTAATGCAGATGCCTTGAGCTGGCTCCCACTGGCAAATACTCAACTGGTGGTGCTTCCCCTAGAATGGCCCGTTTTGGTTTTAAACTTACTGGACACCCTTTCAGTCACCGCTGACAACATCTGACTGTGGACCTGAAAAAACCCTGTCCTAGCGAAACTAAAGCAACTGGTGGTAATGGGGAAACTGAAGGGCCATCGTAACCAGAATTGAAACCTTTCTGGACCCAGCAAGACCAGATCACTGTGGAGGACAACATATTACCAAGGGGAGCAAGGGTGATTGTCCCGAGTGTAGGTTGCTATCAGATATCGGCTGAAACCCCCCAGGGTCATCGAGGAGTTTCCAAAATGAAGTTACTAGCAAGAAGATAGGTCTGATGGCCGGGATTGGATGCCAACATAGCTGTGTTGGTGGGACAGTGCCCAAAGTGCCAATATAACTAAGAGATCAGAATCTCCTCAGTTAAGGTGACATACTGTGCACAAGAAATAAAGGGTGACTTTGTGATGGGATACTTGTCTTGGTGCAGTTATTTCTGGTTCTTTAGCATTAGGAGTAAATTATGAACACTTGTTTTAATTGTACTTCACTGAGGGAATTGGACTCAGGTGAGAATGGAAGAAGGAATCCTCCTGAAGGAGATGCTCAACACCAAATGCACATGGGAACACAGATCAACCACTGGCCTGATCTTAAGAAGCATACATCAGAATGGGCCTTCACAAATCATCCAGCAATTACACTCTCACATGGAATGTACTCTAGTGGGCTAAATCAAGCACTAACAATATCAGAATACCAGTTGCTGTAGTCACTCTATGGATCACAAATGTCCAATGTTGTGACAGAGGTCCAATATAATTCAAACTATCAAAAGACCTCAATGTTTAAATTGTATTGGGTACTGAATGAAATGAATTTTACTGTTTTAAATTTTTTTGAGTGTTGTTAAAGGCATTTCTATCCTCATAAAATTAATTTGCTCAATAAAGTGCATCCCGTTGATTTAATTTGAATTACTGGTCTGTTTTTCTTTAAGATTTCAAAATGCATGCACTAAAACCAACAGTTTACATTTTGTACTTAGCGCATAAATCGACTGTCATTTTTGGAAGGATTCTTCATTACTTCAAACGGGGATTGTGAACTGTGATCGACAGTATCTATTTTGGAGGGTATTGTTGGTCATAGAGTCATAGAGATGTACAGCATGGAAACAGACTCTTCGGTCCAACCCGTCCATGCCGACCAGATATCACAACCCAATCTAGTCCCACCTGCCAGCACCCGGCCCATATCCCTCCAAACCCTTCCTATTCATATACCCATCCAAACGCCTCTTAAATGTTGCAATTGTACCAGCCTCCACCACTTCCTCTGGCAGCTCATTTCATACCCGTACCACCCTCTGTGAGAAAAAGTTGCCTCTTAGGTCTTTTTTATATTTTTCCCTTCTCACCCTAAACCTATGCCCTCTAGTTTTGGACTCCCTGACCCCAGGGAAAAGACTTTGCCTATTTACCCTATCCATGCCCCTCATAATTTTGTTGGTGAAATACAAAGCAATTCAGATGCTGCAAACTTGAAACAAACAAAACCAGAGAGTGTTGTAAATGCACATCAGGTCAGGTAGCATCTGAGTAAACTAACGTTTTGGATGAAAGTTCATTTTCATTTCACATTTGGTGAAACATCTTTTGATAGATTTTGCAAATCAGCGATGAATTGGCCAGACTTGTAGATAAGATTCTGAACGTGGCCAACCCAATATCTTGGAGAAATTCAGTATCAGGTCCTTATTTTTATATTGATCATCCTAACGAAGAGAAAAAAAGACTTGTAATTATTCAAGACATTTCAGTATCAGAACATCTCAAAGCTCTTTGAAGACTTTACAGAATAATCATAACACAGAAGGCCATTCAGTAGTGTCTGCGCTGGGTGTACAAAACAACAATTCACCTGAAGCTATACTTCCATCTCTCTGTAGCTCTGCATGCCCGTCCTTTTCTGACAATAATCCAATTCCTTCTTGAATGTCTTGACTAAGCCTACCTGTGCCTCACTGTCAGGCACTGCATTCCCTATCTTAACCACTTGCTGCATCAAAAAGCGAAGAAGAACTCTAACTGGACGAGAAAGAATAACTCAGTTTCTTTCTCTCTCTCCAAGGATGCTACCAGACTTGCTGACTTTCTCTTGTATTTTGAGCATCTGAAATCTATGTTGACTGCTTCTTAATTTTCTCAGCAATGGGAACAATGGCCCATACATTCTGATTACCATTGGAACATAGAGTCATAGAGTTGTACGGCATGGAAGCAAACCCTTTAATCTAACTTGTCCATGCTGACCAGATATCCTAAATTAATCTGGTCCCACCCGCCAGCACTTGGCCCATATCCCTCCAAACCCTTCCTATTCATATACCCATCCAGATGCTTTTTAAATGTTCTAATTATACCAGCCTCTACCACTTCCTCTAGCAGCTCATTCCAAATACACACCACCCTCTGCTTGAAAAAGGTTGCCCCTTAGATCTGTTTTAAATCTTTCTCCTCAGATTTGACTAACTGTAATTGTCTTTTCAATTATCTATTTACTTGTTGGATATTTTTCAGCCAAGACCCAGATCCTAGCCTGTCCTGAATGCACCCATTGGAAGTAACCAGTGAGAGATCCACGTAGTGCAGGAGCAATGTTGCAAGCCAAGCCCTTATTCATGATAACTGCTGCCAAATTTCAGAAGTCAAAGGTCACCAAGGCAATTTAAAAGCAACTCAGGCAAGGTAAGTGCACCTAGGTAAATGAAGGTATAGAATACCAAATGGGTAAGTAAGAGGTTAATGTGCCCATTAAGTAGGGTACTAAGTGGTATATTGGCAGTTGGGTTAGGAGAGGCCAGGTGGTAGGCAAATGAAGGATTAGTGTGCCTTATGGATGCTTAGAATTGGTACGGAGAGGGGTTTGAGTGAGATTGCATCAGTTGTAGAAACAAGGTGGTAGGCTTCAGCATGACCAAGTTGGGTTGGTGGGGGAGAAGTGCTTGCATTAACCGGGGTGGGGGTGGAGTGCAGCCAGGTGGGCAGTGGAGGAACCAGAGTCAGCTAGAAGGTGAGTACAGTTAGGTCTGGGTATGCAGGGTATCAGTTGAGGGATCGAGGGAGGCGTAGTGGGAGTTACAAGTGATGAGTTGGGGGATTAGTGTAAGTTTATCCACAGACTAGACTTGGTTTATTCCTGATTCCTGATGAAGGGCTTATGCCCAAAACATGAATTCACCTGCTCCTCTAATGCTGCCTGACCTGTTGTGCTTTTCCAGCACCTCACTTTCGACTCTTCTCTGTTTAAAAACCTCTAACCTTTCCTGGATAATCTTATTAATCTTTAGTAAGTCAGAATCCTCTGAATTCTCCGACATTAGGAGACTTTTATTGAAGGGGTTCAGATACAGGCGAACTGCCCATCAGGAAACTTAATTTCCAAGCAATTCCTACAGCATGGGCTGTGCTTGAGATCTCACGTGATCCTAGTACTCAATTCCAGTCTACGATACTTCAACAACTCCTGACCATTGAAATACATGGGCCATTTTCTCCCTGTCAGGTATGTCCAGACTCCTTAGGATTATGAGCATCCCTTTCAAACTTTTTCTAAACCTCTTTTTTCTCCAAGGAAGACAATCCTGAGCTCTCCAATCTTTCTATTTCAGTGAAGACCCTTATTGTTGGAAATCTTTTCTTCAGTCTCTCTAATGCCTTCACATCTTTCTTAATGTGTGTCACCCAGGACTGGAGGCAAGACTCCAAAATACCAATGAATTACTTCTGAAATTAAGTTTCTGCACTACTATAGGGAAACTTTAAAGCACAGAGTTTTAATTATCTTTTGCTTTGTGAAGTTTGAGACCACACCCAGGTCAGCCATTATGTTTTGGAATGGTAAAGCAGACTGAAAGGGCCCAATCCCATTCCTCTGTTCATTCCAAACTTTAAAGGTGTACTTTCTGCCTTGTTTGAGATGCTGTTGTTCCTTTAGTCTGTGAGGCTGTAGTTGCTGGCTTTGTAACACGTGAGAATACTCTGCACTGAATTGAATCTTTACATCCTGTCCACACCAATGACTGATAGTGGCCCTCCTGAGATTTCTGATATTCGTTCTCCCAGTTTCCTGTGGATATTTTCGAATGACTGTGTTCAGAGATGTTATTACACCACTCTAGAACAGGTGGGACTTGAACCTAAGCATTCCAGCCTCGAGGTAGGGACATTGCCACAGAGCTGAAAAAGTCCCTAAAATAGCTTTATCTCCTTGATTAATGACTAAATTTTAAAAAAACTTAACCTATTCAGATATGCTATGATACATCTCTGGAGCAGACAGAACTTGGACTAGGCATAGGGACACTATCACTGCACCGCAAGAGCTCTCACAGATTGCTGTAGCCTTTCGTTCGCTTATGTCCTGAGGAAGGGTCACTGGGCCTGAAATGTTAACTCTGCTTTCTCACCACAGATGCTGCCAGGCTTGCTGAGCTTTTCCAGCAGTTTCTAGTTTTGTTTCTGATTTACAGAATCTGCAGTTTCTGTGTTTTTTATTTAGCATTCAACCCACTGCTACATCTCTTCCAGATATGCCCACCTTGAAGAAGTTCTGTTCCTCTCTCCGACAGGATTTCCAATCCAGTTTGTTTTCTCATCCACTGACATTAATTTCATTGTCGCTCCTGGTGTTTGATAAGGTGTTTGCTAACACTCATTTCTACAGCCCCATCATGTTCCTCTGGACTGCCTCTGGCTCAGCCTCACCCCATGTGGATTCCAACTCAAGTTTCATCCCTCGTGTTTTGAATCCACCCAGGATCACTGGGATTCCCATGGTGCTCAATGTTCCACAGACAGCTGCTCTCACTGCATCCTGAGATCCACACTTAATGCCATGAATCATCATATGTACACTCTCAACCTGTCTCTCTAACAGCACCATCTCACGTTGGCTCAGAGCTGCACTGCTCCCAAGTTCCATTTCATCCTCTGGCATATTTGACCTGCTAATAAAAAACTTTTGCCTTTCCCTTCAGGCACCAAGGAACACAAGATGCAACAACTCAGAGATGACCACGGCCTTCCAGAACCTTCCTCCAGTCCCCCTTCCCTCTGATTTCATCCATTCTCCCAACCCCACCTGCTGCTGCATATTTGCTATCCCTCCCAACATTCTGCTCTCCAATGCTGAACATTTTGTACTCAGCAAAGGTCTGTTTTATCCCTCTGACTGAATGAATTTCAGGCACGACATGACTTCTTCCATCGCCTTCGCCTCCCTGCCCATTTTTTTGGCCAAGGGTCCTCTCCCCGTCCCACAGACTCCTTCACCCAGCTCCAACGCCCTCCATTCACCCAGACCCCTCCCTCTGGCCTTTTACGTTCACTCGATCTGTTCAAGTGACACTGGTCACCTCAATTCCTCTGCCCCTCTCGTCACCCAGTCCAACCTGTAATCCCATGAATTGACTACACTGTGCTCTCACATCCAACCTTGACTTTGCAATTAAGCCCGTGCTGATAAGGATGATGCTGTTGTAGTCTGGTGTACTGACCTCTATATTATGGAGACTGAGTGCCAGTTTTCAGATACCTCCTCCTATCTCCCTCTGGACCATGACCCCACCATCAGACATTGCACCTACTGCAGTCGCTAACCTCACCTTACCTGGTGACCCCCCCCCCCCCCCCACTGCCTCCAAACCCATAGTCTCCCAATGCCACCATTTTAGAAGGTGGAATGGTGGTTAGTTTCACAGTGCCAGGAACCCAGGTTCGATTCCATCCTTAAGTGACTGTATGCACATTCTCCCTGTATCTGCAGGTGTTCTAGTTTCCTCCCACAGTCCAAAGATGTGTAGGTTAGGTGGATTGGCAATGCCAAATTGCCCATGGTGTCCTGGGATGTGCAAGCTAGGTGCATTAGCCATAGGAAATGCAGGGTAATGGGATGGGATGGTTTTTGGAGGGTCTGTGCGCAATCGATGGACAGAATGGCCTGCTTTCACACTGTAGGGATTCTAAGATTCTACCTCCTTCCCAGTTCTGAGGAAGGGTCACTGGACCCGAAACTAACTCTGACGTCTCTCTACAGATGCTGCCAGACCTGTTGAGCTTTTCCAGCAATTTCTGTTTTTGTTTGCTCCCTTATTTCCTTTTGTGGACCGATTTCCCCATTATTCCTCTTATCTGTGCGCCAGTCATTTGCATGAATGCAGTGCCTAAATTAAGGAAACAAATTGCAGATCCTGAGAAAAAAAAACTCGACCTGCAAAGTGAAGCTGAGAGAAATACTCTCTGGTGTTTAATGGGAGGCGCAAACAGACCCGCCCCAGGCCAGTCCGTTCCTGTAGCTGCTCCACCTTCTCAGTAAAGTTACAGCGAGTTCAGGAGCTGGAACAGCAGGGCACAGACGGAAGGCTGTATTTAGGTGGGTTCATTATTTATATAAAGGATGGAAGAGGCAATTTAGTCTTTAATTGTTGTAAGTACTATTTTACAAACTGGTAGCTTGTTCGAGGGTTTAACGCGACTTCAGTTTCATTCATTTCCCATTTGAAGATCTTGCACTTAAAAAAAGACTTACTGCAGAGCACGTTGGGGGTGAAAGGCGCTATAGCAATGCAAGACTATATTTGATACATTCTGGGTTTTGTCTTCAGTGCATTTTTTAACCACTTTTTTTTTCTAGCCGTGTCCACTCCAGGGTTTGGAAATGTCCGAGGTGTTTAGCAGCGAGGTGTTCCTCGCTTACTCTACCTACAGCACCATTGTGCTGCTGAAGATGCTGCTGATGGGACCCCTGACTGGATACTTCAGAGTCACACGGAAGGTAAATCTAACAGCCAGACTGAAAGGAGCTGAGTTAAGATGGCACCTAACCGTCCCTCCCTCTCTCTCTCTCACACACACACCACCCTCGTCGATCTCCCCCTCTGACTGCTGTATTTCCTTTGGTTATTTTCCTAGAATTGGATGCTTGCAAGTGTTTTGCATTGCCAGTAGAGGCATGGCTAAAATGGTATCCTCTGGGCTAGCAGCTCCTCCTTTTTAAAGAAAAAAGAAAGCACCCAAGCAACTGCAGATGCTGGAAATCAGAAACAAAAACTGAAATTGCTGGGATAACTCAGCATCTGTGGAGAGGAAGCAGGGTTAATGTTTCAGATCCAGTTCGTTTCCTCAGAACTGCTGCCAGTCTGATCTGAAACATCAACTCCGATTTGTCTCCACAGATGCTGAGTTTTCCCAGCAATTTCTGTTTTAGCTGTTCCTCTGAGACGGTCCATGAAAATGGAAGACTTGCTTCCTTCCTGCTCTGGTGGATTCAGATATAACTGCTAAGTCCAATTTTGGTGTTGCTTGAGGGTGGAGTAGATGAATTGTTGGAAGGTTAGCACACTCTCTCTGATACCTTGACGTCACCCCTTCGTGGTCCTGATGAAGTCGTTCATCGTGTTTCAAACGTGGTCTGATCAGAGCCTTATACAATCTCAGCAGTACATCTCTGCTCTTGTATTCTAGCCCTCTAAAAATGAATGCTGAAAATGTGTTGCTGGAAAAGCGCAGCAGGTCAGCCCTTCAGGAAGGGCTTATGCCCGAAACGTCGATTCTCCTGTTCCTTGGATGCTGCCTGACCTGCTGCGCTTTTCCAGCAACACATTTTCAGCTCTGATCTCCAGCATCTGCAGCCCTCACTTTCTCTCTAAAAATGAATGCCAACATTGTATTTGCCTTCCTAACTGCCAACTGAATCTGCATGTTAACCATAAGAGAATCCTGAGTGAAGACTGCTCAGTCACTTCATGCTTCAGATTTCCAAAGCTTTCTCCATTTATAAAACAGTCTATGCCTCTATTCATCTCACCAAAGTGTATAAGCTCACACTTTCCCACTTTGTACTCTATCTGCCACTTCTTTGCCCACTCTCCTAATCTGTCCAAGTCCTTCTGCAGCCTCTCCACTTCCTCAACGCTACCTGTACCTCCAAATATCTTTGTCATTTGCAAAGTTAGCAACAATGAAAATAAGGAAAACAAAACCTCAGTTCCTTTATCCAGATTATTAATGTATAATGTGAGCAGTTATGGTCCCAACACTGACCACTGTGGGACTTCACTAGTCACAGGCTGCTCTGAAATTCCCAGCTGTTCCTTTTACATCAGAAACAGGAACAGGAGTCGGCCATTGGACCCTTGAGTCTGCTGTGCCACTGAATAGGATTATGGTTGATTTGATTGTGGTCTTAATTCCACTCTCCTGTTTGCTCCTCAAAGCCTTGGACTCCCTTATAAATCAAAAAGCTGACTAACTAGGGGCTGGAACATTACTTTATAAAGATCAGCAAGAAGATCGGTTGCATTTGTGATTTATTTTATTGAATGAATAAGATACTTGCATGATTTGAATGCACCAAGTTAGAGTTGTATGCCCAAATAATCGGGTTTTTAAACTAGTGGTTCATAAAATTAATTGTTTATTCACAAATAGCTCCTGTGCCTCTTGAACTGAAAACTGGATTTCTTCCACGAGCTAGCAGAACACAAACCCCAATTTTGATGTGCCTGTCATGAGAAATAGTTTATACTTTGGAGACCAGTCCACTTATATAAGATGAGGTCTAAACTGTTAGTGGATGATGTGTTATAATCTGTTTGTGAACAGGCATTTGTCAGTGCTGAAGATGCTTGGGCACATGGTGCAACGGATGAAGAATCAAAAAGGAAATTAATGAGGACAGACCCTTATGTGGAGCGTGTGAGAAGGTGAGATTTGTGGACCAAAGAACATAATGATGTCAACGTATCTCATGCCCATGACTAATCTCAATTTGCTGTGATCCGTTTTTATAGCAAACTAATAGCTGTTTAGCATCTGCAACCTCTATTTCTTATTTATTACGCATTTAGTGTTTTGATAGAATTATTTATCTATAAGTATTTGTTGAACTTTAATAAGGAATATAACTTTTATGTTGGTTACATAATCAGGTTACAGGGCTGACATTTCTCTTTGCACCATTGAGCAAGCCTTTCATGTGTTGTATAAATGGATGAGGTTTTGGTTGGGTTTTGCTGACTCCCTTTTGGGCAAGCCATTTTGGCTGGTGGCAGACTCTTGAGGAACAAACATGGAATCCCTAAAGTGTGGAGGCAGGCCACTTGGCCCATTGAGTCCATACTGACCCTCCAAAGAGCATCCCATCCAACTACTCTACCCCTGCATTTCCCATGGCTAATTTAGCTAGCCTGTACATCCCCGGATACGATGGGTGATTTAGCATGGCCAGTCCATCTAACCTGCACATATTTGGACTATGAGAGGAAACCAGAGCACCTGGATGAAACCCACGAAGACATGGGGAGAATGTGCAAACTCCACACAGACAGTTGCCTGAGGGTGGACTCACATCTGGATCCCTGGTGCTCTGAGGCAGCAGTGTTAACCACTGAGCCACCATATTGAGTTAAATAATGTCTGAAACTGCTATGTGACAATGACTGGAACTACACTCTTCTTCAGTCTTGCGTATACGACTGCTTTGGTCTTACTGTCTCCTTCTTTAGTTCTGTGTGAATTTTCATTTTGACGCCATTATGAAGCATCTCAGGATGTTTTTCTTTACTTAGGCATTGGAAAAAATCCTACAATTAAATATAGAAAGAAACCTCACTCACTGATAATTATGGCAGTTATTTTGCTGTCAAGAATATTTTTCATTCTGTCTTAACAAAACCAATTGAGAATGCATCACAGAAACAGATTTTAAATTGTTAAAGTGGTAGTTATCATCACCTGCATTTTGCTAAAAAGAGAATGTGCAAACTCCACACAGACAATTGCCTGAGGCTGGAATTGAACCCAGGTCCCTGCTGCTGTGAGGTAACAGTGCTAACCACTGAGCCACCATGCCAATCTCAGGATGTTTTATTATGTTAAAGGCATACAGAAATGCAGGTTCTGATTTAGAAAGTGCAAGTTCTGTGAGGAGGTGTGAATGCTCTTTACTTTGTGGGTGGCAAATTTTACACTTTTTGATAGGGTTGCAGAGAAAATATTAATATTATCTCCATGTCAAAACATCTGAGATTTAATAGGCCGACAGATATTCAGGGATCTTCAAAGTGGTGGTAATGACGTTTTAGTGAGAGGCTGTCCCTACATGCGTTGTGTGTCCTCTGTATATGCAGGGATTCTATTAAGAGTCTATTAAGTTTTTGTTTCATATTTCTAAGAGGAATCTAAATGTGAGGGGTATGTTTTTGACTGTTATACCCTGAATGTTGTATTAACTTTCCCCTGCTCTTTGCTGTTATGTTTCATTAAGAATTTGCTTATCTCAAGCTTTCAAATTAGAAAGGATCATAGGGCATAGGAAATGGAGTTAACCATTCAGTTAATTGGGCCTATCCCCACTATCAACTAGATCATAGCTGACCTTCTAACTCTATGCTATTTTCCTGTACTATTTCCATATCCTTTAATGTCATTAATCTCCAAAAACTTATGATTCCTGACTTGAGCCTGCTCAGTGACTGAATTCTGTAGTATTGTGGGGGAGAGTATTCCAAAGATTCGCCGTCACCTCAGTGAAGAAAATCCTGTTCCTCTCTATCTTAAATGGTCTCTCCTCCATTCAGAGCTACTTTTAAATTGGCTCATTACTCTGAGGAAGGCTCACCGGAACCAAAACATTAATGCTGATTTCTATTCACAGATGCTGCCAAGCTTATCCAGCAATTTCTGTTTTTATTTCTGATCTGCAGCATCCTCCATTCTTTCAGTTTTCATTACTTACCTCTGGGGCTGGTGGGACGTGAACCTGGACGTCCTGGTTCAGAGGTAATGGAAGAAGCACTGCGCTACGAGAGCCCTTCCTTTTATTCTGACATTATGTCCCCTGTTATGGAGTCACCAGCCAGTGATAACAGGGTACATCCAGCTTTTCGCACCCTAGAAGAATTTATAAGTTTAATTTATAACTTTTATAAGTTTCAATGAGATCACCTCTTATTCTTTGGATCTTTTGGGAATACAGAGCCGATTTCTGCAAGCTCTCCCCATCTCGCCATCCAATGGCGAACCTCCATTGATCGTAGGAACTTAGAAAGTAGACTTATTCAGTCCTTTGAGCTTGCTCCACCATTCAATACGATCACAGCTTATCCTCCAGTGTAGTATCAGTTCCCACTTAATCCCTATACCCTTTGATACCTGGCGCCCTCAGACCCTATATCTGACTTCTCCCTGAAAACACTCAATGTTTTGGCCTCAACCGCTTTCCCTATATGGCAAATCTTCCCCAGATAAGAACAAAACAATACACAGTATTTTAGGTGCAACCTCACAACTGAGGAAAGAATCCGGTTGAGATCTTGAGCTGTCCTCTCCATTATCAGACACCAAAGGCAGGATCTACAGGTCCATCCGGGAAAGGGGTTTGGAGTTGTGTGGGGGGGGGGGGGGGGCGCATGGAAATTGTGGGGGAATGGAGGAGTAGAGGTGGATGGATCCCGGAAGTGCTGGTGCCGGATATTTTAGTGCCTTGTTCACTCTGATTAAAAGCAACCAGCTGGGATGCAGTTTCACACTGGTGGGTCAGTGTCCCAGGCAGGTTTTAGTGGCCCACCCCTCCTCTGTGCATGGACGCAAGACCGGCCACAGAAAGAGAAACTAGCTGGGTGATTTCTGAGTTGCACTATTTTTGTGAAGATTAACTTTACACGGTTCATGTCTTTTGTTTTTACTGGTTTCTAATTTCAAAACTGTGACTGCATTTGCATCGACGTTAAGTCAACTGCTACTTAGTGTATTAACCATTCCATAGCTGTGTAAAGCAGATTATATCCGGTTATAACAGGTTCAACTAAAAAAGTTGAACTGCAAATAAAACACAAACTGACTATTACTTAAGGGCTCTTGTGATACAGTGGTAATGTCCTTACCTCTGAACCAGGGGGCTGGGGTTCAAGTCCCACCTGCTCCTTAGGTGTATGATAACAACTCCAAACAAATTGGTCTAGAAATATTTTATTGTATGGCTCTACTTGTTAAAACTATAAAGAAGCTGATAGGCCATATGCTTGTAAGCTACATCTACATGGTTCCTAATTGGCTAGACCAGCGAAATGGAATGCCACAAATACCCCATTGCTATCCATTTGCAGCAGTTCTAAGTATTCTGTTGCAGAAGCTGTTGGGTTTTAACTACAGATAAGTTGAAAGATCAAAACCAGGAGCCTGGATTGTTGGATCGGTCACTAAGTAGACTTTAGCTATGTTTGAAGTTGCTTCTTATGAACCAGATCATCAACTGGAGGTAACATCAATATTCCTGGGTGGAATTGATCCACTTGGTACCTTGAGCTAAAATGCTAATGGATTAAACACTGGTCTAAAATAGATAGATGTGATTGAGCAAGGTGACCTTTTTGCCTAATAACAGTCAAGTAACAGGCCAGTGCTCAGCCCTGCTTGATTAGTTTGATTGTAAATGGTTTAATTTAACTAAATTCATATCAATCCTGTGAAAGAAGACTTGGAACACACAGGGAATCAATATATCCAACAGAATGGTGGCACTGACCAATCCCAGAATTTCCCTCTCTGGATACCCGTGTCCCAAGGTGTACTTTTCTGCTGATCAAGTGTTTGTCTCATCCAATAGAAATGAAGACACTTGAAAGATAAATTGGAGGGAGTCTGTTCCTAGTCAGAGAACAAATGCAACTCACATTCTTCTATGGTTAATTTCACCGTTACTGATACTTAACAGGAAAAGATTAATATGATATGAGAAAGATGTCATGTGGCAAGTTTTGTCAGTTGAAACTTTATTGCTGGAACAGCACAGCAGGTCAGGCAGCATCCAGGGAACAGGAGATTCGACGTTTCGGGCACAGGCCCTTCTTCCTGAAGAAGGGCCTGTGCCCGAAACGTCGAATCTCCTGTTCCCTGGATGCTGCCTGACCTGCTGTGCTGTTCCAGCAATAAAGTTTCAACTTTGATCTCCAGCTTCTGCAGACCTCACTTTCTCCGCAAGTTTTGTCAGTCAAGTTAATCAGTCAAGACTTGCATCACTTATACTTTATCTAACTATGGGAAATTTATTCAAGCACATGATAGAGATATATCCATATGTGTGTGTGGTTGCCTTGCTATAGTAATGATATTATTAAAGTTGGCAAGGGTGCAAAAAGAATTTACAAGAATGTTACAAGGACTGGAGGGCTTGAGTTATAAGGACAGATTGGGACTTTTTTCACTGGAGCATAGGAGGTTGAGATGGCAAAACCTTACAAAAGGTTTCTAAAATCATGAGAGGTATAGGTAAGGTGAATAGCAAAAGTCTTTTCTCTGGAGAGGGGCAATTCAAAACTAGAAGGTATAATTTTAAGGTGAGAGGAGAAAAGTTTAAAAAGGACTCAAGGGGAAACATTTTCACAACGAGGCTGGTTCATATGTGGAACATACTGCCAGAGGAAGTGATAGATGCAGGTATAGTTACAACATTTAAAAGACATTTGGATAGGTACACAAATGGGAAAGGTATAGAGAGGTATGAGCCACACGCAGGCAAATGGGACTAGTTTGGTTTGGGAACCCTGGACAGCATGGTCAAGTTGGATCAAAGGGTCTGTTTCTGTGTTGTGTGAGTGTATATTTATATGTAAAACCAATTATCCAAATCTGTATGTTATTTCCCTAATTTATTACACTTGACAAAAGGCTTAGTGAGATATTCTATTCAAATGTAAAGACACCCAACAAAATAGTTATTTTTATGGTTTGTATTGATAAGATAAATACTCGTCAGTTTGTACAGCTCTAGGAAAAGGTTATCTTGAAAACAACATATGTTGCAGATCTGAGACCTGCCCACAAAAATATCTAATCTGGTCCAGTGCTAATTACCGGACTCCACCCCAAGTCTGCACTTGATCAGAGTTTGTATTAACTCAGGAAGCTTGACTGGAAAGGAATTTTGTTTATTGTTGAGAACCAAAACAGAGCCACTTCTCATGGTGTATATAGGCTGGTCCAAGCCCAGGGCAGGCAGTTCTTTCTTATATATCCAGAAGAGTTATCACATACAATTGAATGGTTATTTTTCCCCCTCGTTACCAAATCACCATAGTATTTTATTGTCCGTTCTGTTAACTACTGCCATGTTTCCAACTGAATGCTTTACTTGCACAGTCCATTAACAGCAATACAATCCAACAAAGTTGGGTGTGGTTTATTTTCCTTTTTTTCCCCTTATATCCAGACAACCAAACATTTTTTCCCAATCACTGTGGTATTTTTCTCCCTATGAACCACCAACAGTAAATCACCCATGTTACCAATTGAATAACGACATGCAAGACCCATTAAGGGCAATGCAAACTATCAAAGCTTGGTCTGCTTTATTTTATTTCACATCCAGAAATGCTCTTACATACAACAGATCAGTTTTTCCTCCTCATCAGCAAATCACCGTGACTTCTTTCCTTCATCCATTAGCCGCCACCACTAAATCACTCAATTGGATATTTAAGGGAAATGATCAACATTGAAAGGTAAGGGGGAGGTAAGGAGAGCAGGGCTGGCGCTAAATCAAAATGGAGTTGGAGAGGAAAATAAGGTACTGTCCCCTGCTGTGCATCAAGAGTGTTGATGGACACTGTGCTCCGTCTCCAAGGACACGAAAAGGCACGAGCATAACCGTGGATGAGGTGCAGGCAGTTGGCAGAGATGATCCCCTCCACAGCTCGCTGCCTGGACCTGTTTATAGCCTTCATGGCCAGATCCAGGAGCAGACCAATGAAGAGGTCCTCTGATCCGCCCACGTCCTCTGCAGCCAGTGCCCAACGATCAGGAGGGTAGGGCTGAAGTGAAACATAAACAAAGCAAAGGATTTCTCAAATAAATTACCAAGGGGTGTGATCACCCACAGACTATATAATATATATATGGTCCACCTGGGCCTAGTTTTTTTGTTTTTTGTATTCTGAAATGCTCTTAATCACAACCGAGTGACCTCACCATTACCAAAATCACCATGACATTTTTAAAAAAGTTTTTGTACAAAATAAAGTAACCACCATCAGTGAAAGTACTCACATGCTGGATTGCTTTATAAAGGGATTCCTGATGAAGGGCTTTTGCCCGAAACGTCGATTTTCCTGCTCCTCAGATGCAGCCTGACCTGCTGTGCTTTTCCAGCACCACTCTAATCTAAACTCTGGTTTCCAGCATCTGCAGTCCTCACTTTTGCCTGCCTGCTTTATAAAGGGCTCAGGTGATGAGTTCCAGCTGGGCAGGCCAGGGCCTGTTACCCAGGCAACTCATATTCATCTAGCTCCACAAGGAGATTGTTTAGTGAGTTTCTCATGAGCCTTATAGGGAGTATCACCTTAAAATTCTTAAGGTCTGACATGTTACAACCAGTGTACTAAAAGAGTTTTGTTTTTTTGAACCAATTTCTAATGTATATGTAAATGATTAATTTGGGGAGACGGGATTTCCCTGTGAATTGGAGATGTACAGTGAGGTTTGGGGTTTGGCCTTGCTGCCCCTTTCCCCTGTAAGTTGCTGTTTATTGTTCATTGTTTGTCTTTTGTACAGCTTGATAAAATAAATTAAAATATATATATAAACAGGGGATTCAGATTATCCTCACTTCACGGATGACTCTGAGCTGGCTGGGCGCAGCCAGTGTACTGTGCACATTTAACTAAAGGGTGATGTGGTGTTGGGGGAACAGAAACACAGTTGAGGAAATGAATAATAATAACATTATTTGTACCAATTACCTTAATGCCCAACACATTCTTTCTGCAGTTGTTTTGACTTCAAGCTTGAAAACTTGTCAAATCTCCAATTTCATTAATTCTAAATTACGCCAGTAGAACTGTTCAGCGTTCCTGTGTTAATTCTAACTTTAAATTGCAGTTCAGCCATGAAATATTTCTTCAACATAAGGATGGGATTGTTAACGTATGTTTGCTCAACTCAACTCCTATTATTTGTTGCCTGTTTATGCTCCCTGTAGATGTCATCGGAATGACCTGGAGAACATTGTTCCATTCGTAGGCATTGGTCTGCTGTATGCCCTCTCTGGCCCCGACCTGAGTACAGCTGTAATGCACTTCAGAATCTTTGCTGCTTCCAGAATCTTCCACAGCATTGCTTATCTGGTTCCTCTTCCCCAGCCATCACGTGGTTTGAGCTGGATAGTGGGGATGGGAGTGACCTTTTCAATGGTCTATAGAGTGCTGAAGGCAGGAGTGCACCTTTGAGTGAAAGCAACAATTGTTTACCCCACATTTTAGATTTGTTTTTATTCTTGCATTTATTAAAACCACTAAGTGTATGTAAGATGCAAGATTTATGATTAAATGTGAAAATGCAGAAGACCAGTGAATACAAAAAATAAATTCTAAATCAGTTTTTTCTTTTGTTTTGCCCGGATGTGTGATTAGCTGGTATCAATTTCCGTTTGTGTGAAAAATACTGCTTTTTATTGTAGTTCTTGGGATTTGTTGGCCAGCATTTCATATGTTACATCATGTCCCCAACAGACTCTTCACAGTTTCACTTGTGGGGCAACAGAAAATACATTGTATGTCAATTGCCTACTTGACATTAAATGTACAAGCTTACAAATTTCAAACCAAGTGCAAGTCATAGAGTCATAGAGATGTACAGCACGGAAACAGACCCTTCGGTCCAATTCGTCCATGCCAGCTCGCCAAACAGTTCACGTATCACATGCGTGTGGCTCAAACTCGGTATGTGCGTAGGCTAATATGTAGCATTCAGTCAAGTGCCTTAGAGCTGAACTCTAGTTAACTGAAGATCCAGAAGTTGGTTTTTGAGAATCCGACACTCTAGTGTATTTGATGCTTATGTAAGCTTTTGATCCTTGCAGCTGCAGTCATTTGGTCTGCAGGAGAGAAATGGCTGTGTGAAGACTCCTTATGATAGTGTGAAAACCACACTTTCATCCATCTACAACACTGCATTTATCATTAGAAAAGTTGTCTTCATGCAAAGTGCAATTGTTAAAAACATAGTACCTTGTAAACTCTAGTGCTGTCGAGTGTTCTGTCACTTCAGCATGATTGTATATCTGTATTCTTGAACAAGAACTCCTTATTTGAAAATGAGCCATAAACAGTAAACTTTTAGGTAAACATAAACTACATTGGCAGGGCAGTTGGGATCCTCCAACAGCAGGTAGGCAAAGGCTAGGCTGGAAGGAGATACAGTAATCAGCAATAGTAAAGTGAAGAGACAGGTCAGGCTGGGACACAACAGGGAGCAAGCAATGCCTGTTGGATTAAATTGCATCTATTTCAATGCAAAGGGGCTGACAGGTAAGGCCAATGAACTCAGGGCATGGATAGGTACGTGGGACTGAGACATTATAGCCATTACAGAAACATGGCTAAGGGAGGGTCAGAGCTAGCAGCTTAATGTGCCAGCGTATAGGTGCTTTAGGGGGACAGAGGTGGTGGAAGGAGGGGAGGGGGAGTTGCATTTTTGATTAAGGTGAGTATCATAGCAGTAATCAGAAATGAAATAACTGAAGGCTCATCCAGTGAGGCTTTGTGTGTGGAACTGAGAAATAAGATGGGGTTAGTGAAGTTATTGGGGTTGTATTATAGGCCTCCAAATATTCAATGGGAATTAGAGGAACAACTATGCAGGGAGATTGAGGAAATTTGCAGGAGCAAAAGGGTTGTCACAGGAGGGAATTTTAATTTTCCTAACATTGGGACTGCAGAGCATTAAGGCCTTAGGTGGGGTAGAGTTTGTTATGTGAAGGCAGGAAAGTTTCCTCAAGCAGTACATAGAGGGTCCTACTCAGGAAGAGGCACTCTTGGGAAATAGGGCAGGTCAGGTGCCAAGGGGGAGAGCAATTTGGGACCAATGACCGTAGTTCTATTAATTTTAAAATGGTTTTGAAGAGGGACAAAACTGGTGCACAGGTTCAAGTTTTAAATTAGGGCAAGGTGAATTTTGATGGAATTAGACAGGAGCGTGAAGGGGTTGATCGGAGTAGTTTGTCTGCAGGCAAAGGAACCTCCGGCAAGTGGGAGACCTTTGGTTATCGGAAATTGCAGCAGGACCTTGATCAGCTGGGGAGGTGGGCCGAGAAATGACAAATGGAGTTTAAAATAAATAAGTGTGAGGTCTTATATTTTGCAAAGTCAAATCAAGGTAGGAGTTTTATGGTGAATGGTAGGGCGTTAAGGAGTGTAGTGGAACAGAGGGATATTGGAGTTCAGGTATGCAGTTTTCTGAAAGTGGAGTCTGGTAGATAGGGCAGTGAAGAAGGCTTTTGGCACACTGGCCTTCCTCAATCAGGGCATTGAGTATAGAGGATGGGAAGTTATATTGCAGTTGTACAGGACATTGGGGAGGCTGCACTTGGAGTATTGTGTTCACTTTTGGTCACCTTTTATAGGAAGGATGTTATTAAACTGGAAAGAGTGTCGAAGAAATTTGCAAAGATGTTGCTTGGGCTTACCAGTCTGAGTTATAGGGAGAGATTGGACAAGCTCAAACTTCTTTCTTTAGATCATAGGGGAGATTGAATGGGGATCTTGTACGAGTGTATAAGATCATGAGAGACATGGATAGGGTGAATGATCTCAGACTTTATCCTGGCGTTGGGGGAATCGAGAGCAGGTGTTAGTTTAAGGTTAGAGAGGAAAGAATAAAAGGGAACCTGAGGGGCAACATTTTACACAAGGGTGGTGCACATATGGAAGTGGTTGAGGCAGGTACGTGAGCAACATTTAAAAGGCATTTGGATAAATACAGAGATAGGACAGGTTTAGAAGGATAAGGGCCAAGTGCAGGGAAATGGGGTTAGCGTGGGTGGACATTTTGGTCAGCGTAGACCAGTTTGGAGGGCCTGTCTCTGTGCTGTAGGAATCTATGATTCTAATTTGGATACATATTCAACAAACCCTCAATCTAAATACTGAACGACCTAGGACAGTTTAGAAAAAGCAGTGTGGCACTGTTTGTTGGATTAATACTGGTGTTAACTCATCTATCTTGAATTGATACTTCTAACACTTAGTGAGTCAATATAGAGAGAATCAAGTGGAGATTTAACTTGTGTAAGAAGTATTATTTAGACTTTTGTTATAGGTCGCATAATGCTTTTCTGTTTGTTTAAAGGCTTTTCTTAGTGCAAGTGTATAACTGTCAGGGATGTTGGTTTAAGTACATGTTTAAGTTTTTAGTACTGACAAAGTTTATCACCCTTCATGCTCAGCACTCTAGAGAAGAGGTAGCCAGTAGCATGGACTAAAACCAAGATGGGGCAGCTGAGAAAAGGGTAGGGTGTGGTCCTGGGTTGGGCTGGCAGGGAATATGAAAAACAGGGACAAAGTTTAATAGATGGAGAATGGCAATGGCAGATTGCTGTCTGACTGGTCTTTATGGCAACAATATCAAACAGCCAACATGCTGGTTCAGTCATTACTGTTGAAATGTATTGGAAAGAGCAGTTAATTAGGGAGTGTATAAACCAGGGGTGGGGAACCTGCGCCTAAGGCCGCACGTGACCTTCTAGGCCATTGTGTGTGGCCTTTTGAATGAATCCAAATTTTGCAGAACATATCTTTTAATTTTTATTAATATTTTTTTTTGTCTTTTATTATTTTTATTTTAATCTTAAAATGAATGTAGTTACATTCTCCTACTTAACCAAAATCAAGATGCGCTTAAGGTCACAAATGATGGATACCCATCTAGAGGATCTGGTAAAACTGCAGAGCTCCATGCTGCAACCAAATATTCAAATGCTTTCCTACAAAAAGCAGTCACAACAAAGTCATTAAAAGGTTAGTTAACTTTAGAATTAACATTTTTTTTTAGTTAGTACATAGTAGTTAGATTTTTACAAAATGATGTGAATTTTGAAGAATATATAATTGACGTTTCTTGGATGAGGCCTTATTAGATTACAACTAACATAATGCGGCCTTCCAACATGAAAAGGTTCCCCTCCTCTGGTATAAACGTTCAGTTTTAGCTGCAAAGTATATTGTTTTGATTGTTGCCTGAAATCAGGTTAAATAGACTGGACTGTAGAATGTGACAGAACAAAAATAATGACAAGCATTTTTTTTTTAGAAATCGCAAGGATTTAAATAGGCCTCACAGCTTTAGCATTCAGTTGGAACTCCACAGCAGTTTTAGTATTTTCTAATCAAGGTTTTGAACACTTTTGGTGCAGGTGAGTTTCAATTCTAGGTCTCCTAGCCCAGAAGTAGGGACATTTCCACTGTGCCACAGGAGCACCTACAAATTGCATTCAAGTTCCACCTTACTCCCAATAACATATTGAGATTCCCCCTCCCCTCACAATTGTCCACTCTCCATCCAAGCATGCTGTCTCCAAACCCCCGAACTGGGGAGGCGATGGCCTAGTGGGTAATATTAATCCAGAAACTCAGCTAATGTTCCATGGACGAGGGTTCAGATGCTGCCATGGCAGATGGTGGAAATTGAATTCAAGAAAAAATATCTGGAATTAAGAATCTACTAATGATCTTGAAACCATTGTGGTTTGTCAGAAAAATCCAACTTGTTCACTAAAGTTTTTTGAAGAAGAAAATCTGCCATCCTTGCCTGGTCTGGCCTACATGTGCCTCCATACCCACAGCTATGTAGTTGACTCCCAATTGCCCGCTGAGATGGCCTAGCCAATCACTCACTTGTATCACTCACAATAAAATCTCATCAAAGATATGAAACCAAATGGACCACTTGGCATTGACATAGGCACCGAAAATGACAATGGTGGAAACAGCCCTGACAACCCTGCAAAGTCTTTCTTGATAACATCCCGGGCCTAGTTCCAAATTTGGGCGAGCTGTCTTACAGACTAGTCAAGCAGCAGCCTGACACTCATACTCATGGAATCATCCTTACAGACACTGTCCCAGGCACCACCATCACCATCCCTGGATCCCACCACAGGAATAATTTACAGTCAGGAAGGATTTGCCCTAGGAGTCCTCAATATTGGCTCTGGACTCCATGAAATCATATGGCCTCAAGCTAAACATGGGTGAGGAAACCTCCTGTTGATAACCATGTACCTCTTCCCTTGGCTGATGAATTGGTATTCCTCCATGTTGAACAACACTAGAAGGAAGCACTGAGGGTAACAAGGGCACAAAGTGTACCCTAGTTGGTGATTTCAAAGTCTGCCACTAAGAGTAGCTTGGCAGCAGCACTACTGATTGAGCTGATGCAATACTGTCCATGACCTTGTGTAACCTAGGTCCTGTCTTTACATTGATAATATCCTCCATTGTGTGGTGCAATACTATCACTGTATAAAATGGGACAGATCCAGCAACTCAAAGCTGGGCATCTGTAAGGTGCTATGAGCCAACAACAGCAGCAGGACTGTACTCCAACACAATCTGTAACCACATGGCCTAAGTATATCCCCCACTCAACAATTACCATTAAGCCTGGTGGAATCAATTCTGTTTGAAGAGAGAGTGTGCCAGGAGCAGCATCAGGCATGTCTAAAAGTGAAGTGTCAAACAGGTGAAGCTGCTAAATAGGATTACTTGCGTGTCAGACAGCATGAACAGTAAGTGATAGACAGAGCTACACAATCTCACAAACAACGAATCAGACCTAAGCTCTGCAGTCCTGCCACGTCCAGTTGCGAATGGGGGTGGACAATTCAACAACTCCAAAGGAAGTGGAGGCCCCACAAATATCCCCATTCTCAATGATGGAGGAGCCCAGCACATCAGCGCAAATGATAAGGCTGAAGCTTTCACAGCAATCTTCAGCCAGATGTGTCACATGGATGATCCGTGTCAACCTCCTCCAGTGATCCCCAGCATTACAGATGCCAATCTTCACCCAATATGATTCATTCCATGTGACATCAAGAAACAATTGGAGGCACTGGGCTTTGACAGCATTCCGGCAATAGTACTAAAGACTTGTGCTTCAGAACTCCACCCGACCCCCCCCCGCCCCACCCGCCCCCCCAAGTCAAGCTGTTCCAGAACAGTTACAACGCTAGCAGCTACCCAACTATGTGGAAAATTCCCCAGGAATATCCCGTACATCAAAAGCAAGACAAAACCAAATCGACCAATTATTGCCCCATCAATCTAGTCGCAATCACCAGTAAAGTGATGGAAGGTGTCATCAACAGTGCTGTCAGGCAGCACCTGCTCAGCAATAACCTGCTCAGTGACGCCCAATTTGGGTTCCGCCAGGGCCACTCAGCTCCTGACCTCATTACAGCCTTGGTTCAAGCATGGACAAGAGAGCCAATTTCCAGAGGGGAGGTGAGACTGACAGCCCTTGACATCAAGGCTGCATTTGATCAAATGTGGCATAAAGAGCCCAGCAACACGGAAATCAATGGGTATCAGGGGGCAAACTCTCTGCTGGTTGGAGTCATACCAGACACATAGGAAAATGGTCATGGTTGGTGGAGGTCAGTCACCTCAGCTTAAGGACACCTGTGTAGGAGTTCCTCAGGGTATGTCCCATGCCCAACTATCTTCAGCTGCTACATCAATGACCTTCTCTCCATCTTAAGGTCAGAGGTGGGGATGTTTTTCTGTTGATTGCACAATGTTCAGCACGATTCACATTTCCTCACATATTGAAGCAATCCATGTCCATGCCACAAGATCTGGACAATATCCAAGTTTGGGCTGATGTGGTAAGTAACATACATGCATACACAAATGCCAGGCTATGACCATCTCAATAAGAGACAACCTAACCACCTGGGTCCTTGACATTCAATTATGGTGCTATCATTGAATTCTCCACTATGAACATCCCACATCCACAAACATCCACTCCCTCCACCACCAATTCTCAGTAGCAGCAGTGTGTACTATCTACAAGATGCACTGCAGAAATTCACTAAAGATCTTTAGATAGCACTTGCCAAATTCATAACCACTTCCATCTAGAAGGACATGGGCAGCAGATTTAAGCTCCTCTCCAAGTCACTCATGATCCTGACTTGGAAATATATTGTCGTTCCTTCACTGTTGCTGGGCCCATCTCCTAGAAATCTCTCCTTTCCTGAGACAGAATGCAGCAATTAAAGAAGGGAGCTGAAGGGCAATTACGGACAGGTGATAAATACTAGCAAGCCAGTGACGCCCACCTTCCACAGGGTAAGAAAGAAAATCCCAAATTCCCTAGCACAGCAGTGGCCCCATATAACTTCCCTTGACTTTCATTGATGCCTGACATTGACTAAACCCCCTCCCACGCCCACAAATGATCAACTTGGGTGGACAGCCACAACTGTCGGGTAACTGGGCCCTTGACTGACCTGTCTGAAGTTCCCCAATTAACCGAACATGAATCTCTGGACTGGTTACACTGAACTTGCAGGATTGGCTGTGGCATAAAAACCTAGAATGTTGTGGTGTGGACTCCTTGATCCTGAATACCCCAAACAGCCAACTGACTGTGTCTGACCCCCTGGAAGGATATTGGATTTTACCCTCGACCTTTTGCACCAGGTCATCTGGTACATTGTTATAGTGCCATACAACAACCCGCCATCCCTTGGCTGATCACTGCTGACAACCATAACAAGCCTGGCTTGGTGTCTGTGCTAAACAGCAAGGTAAGACAGAAATATTAAAAATGCGAGGCAAAGCAGAGATGCTACTGATGAGGCGCAACATGAGTGAGCACTATTGGAGCAAGTGAGTCTGAGTTTCTTTCGTCCTGCTTGAATCCATTGGGTGGGTGTCTGTCCCAGCATGCAAAGTGTCCTAACACTAGCATGGTAATAAAAGGTGCTGGTTTATTCCAACGTACGGCATTGAATCATAAAATCCTTCAGTACAGAAAGGAGCCATTCAGTCCATTGAGTCTACACTGAACCTCCGAACAGCATTCCACTTAGACCCAAATTCCCACCCTAACCCTGCATTTCCCATGGCTAATCCACTGTGCCTGCACACCGGGGGGCAATTTACCACAGCTAATCCACCCGACTTGCACATCTTTGGACTGTGGGAGGAAACCCACACAGACACAGGGAGAACGTGCAAACTTCACACAGGCAGTCACCCAAGGCTGGAATCAAACCTAGGCCAGCGATGCTGTGAGGCAACAGTGCTAACCCCTGGGCCACCATGCAGAACTGTATTGTAAGGGGGTCAGAAATAAACCATGATGATATGCAGAGGCTGATATATATGTCCAATGTCAATGAAGTCTGTGCATGAGGCAGGCAGTCAGTGCCAATGGAGCGTGCTCTGAGATGTTGGTAACTGCTGCCCAAGATGGAGGCCCAGAGGAGTAAGCAGCAATCTGGAGTTGCCAGGTACCTCCTCTGACGTTCAGATCAGGAAGTGTCACTGAATAGCTTCTCTCCAGCTTGCGCAAAAATAGGAAAATGCATACAAAGAGACCTCTCTTCATTCAAAACATTGATACAGAACTGGACTTCTTGCTCTTGGAGTCGAGAATTTCATCACATCTGAGTTTGCCTAATTTAACCAACTGACTTGTCAGTGCCTACAACATCCACGCACTGGCAAGATTCTGTCCTCTGATTCATTGGCATGCAGCATTTCCGACAAGCAGCAATATGAGCTGTTGCACACAGTATGCATGCAAGACTATAGATAGAATTTATATTTCTTGAAAATAGTGCAATGGGATTGTTTGCAACCAGGTAAGACGGCATGCAGTTTAACGTCTCATCCAAATGACAGCAGCAGAAGTCACACAACACCAGGTTATAGTCCAGCAGGTTTATTTGAAATCACAAGCTTCACCTGGTGAAAGGGCAGTGCTTTGAAAGATTTTGATTTCAAATAAACCTGTTGGCTATAACCTGGTGCTATGTAACTTCTGACTTTGGAAATTGAACCAGTCTGACTCAAGATTGGAATACATACAGACTCTAACCTCACACCTGTTAATGCATTGTCTGAGCTGTCACTTTTTTTTGTATAAAACCTTAAGTTATCTTGGGAATGTGACTTGAAAGAAGTTCTGGGATTTACAGCTTAATGAATTGAAACCTGCAACCCATTCTAAAAGATGAAAGACTTAACAGCAATCTAGATGTGATCAATACATCGTATCAGTTGTATGATACTATGATCTTGTGCTATAAGTTCTGTGTATTTTGATCCTGCCCCACTAGCCACCTGATGAAGGAACAGCACTCCAAAAGCTAGTACTTTCAAATAAACATGTTGGACTATAACCTGGTGTTGTGTGATTTTTAACTTTGTACACCCAGTCCAACACCGGCATCTCCTCATCATTTTTGATTTTGTCCACCCTAGTCTAAAACCGGTAGCTCCCCATCAGCAGTGCTGCACTCCCCTAGTACTGCAATTGAATGTTGGCCTAGATTTTTGTTAAGGTCCCCGGAGTAGATCTTCACCCCTACACATACAGACTTAGGTGAGAGTATAGCACTCTCTGCCTGAAAGAGTGAGAAGCTAAGACTTTAAATTACATACAAATGAAGTATCCAATGATCAATACTCTTTTGAAATTAGCTATTTGGCTTCCTGGGAGTGACTTATTTTGTGTTAACTATCGGTTTCCTTCTGAATTAGTTGTGCCACCATCATTGACTAATATCCATATTCCGTCATCATTTGTATGTGCAGCTGTACCTAGACTAGGCATGACCCATTGAGATGGGAGTCCTGAAAATAAAGGTTTTCAGTAAAAGTAATCTGAAGTTACCCTTGAAAATTTCAAGTTAAGAGGCTGTGATTGTTTTCTCTGGCAGCTGGGTTGGCCTTGTGAAGAGAGATTGTTGAAACCATGTCTTGAAATCAAATGATCTTTATAGTTTGTCGGTTTTTAGTAGGCCTTTGTAATTTGTGTGGATGGCTGCTGTGTGTTTTGTCATTGCCAGAGGATATCAGGTCCTGGTTTCTGTCAATTCTCAACAGTCCATTCCATATTTAATAGAACATGCTCAGTCTATTGTTCTCCTTTCTTTGCTGCAGAAATTCCCATTCCAAATCATTTGTTTCATTTATTTGTAGGATGTAAGTATTGCTGACTGACTGGACAGCATTTATTGCCAAGAGGGTAATTATGAGTCAACTACTTTGCTGTGGGGCCAAGATTAGATATTGCTGGAAAAGCACAGCAGGTCAGAAATTCCTGAAGAAGGGCTTTTGTCTGAAATGTTGATTTTCCTGCTCCTCGGATGCTGCCTGACTTGCTGTGCTTTTCCAGCACCATTCTAATCCTGACTTTAATCTCCAGCATCTGCAATACCCACTTTCGTCACTTGGCTGTGGACCTGGAATCTCATGTAAGCCAGACCAGGTAAAATTTCCTTCCTTAAAGGACTTTGGCGAAGCAGATGACTTTTTATGGTAATCGTTGCCAATAGAATGCATTCCAGACATTTTATTTAATTCTAATTTCACCATCTGGCGTGGTGAGATTAGCATCCATGTCCCCAAAACATTAACTGCAGGTTTTGAATTAATACTCCATTGACACTAGCATGACATCACCCTATCCCCCCACTGAATTGATCCAGGATGTGACAGTGGTGTATCTCCCACACTGATTTGTGCAAACTTATTTTATCATTAGGATAGAATCATAGAGTCCCTAAAAGCCAGCCATTTGGTCCATTTCTTTACATCTCTGTCCATACAAGGATCCCACACACACCTTGCATACCCTGGTGTTGCACAGACAAATGATTGGTAAGCTCTAATTGATATTTTTGTTGTAATACCAATGATTCCTCCTTAGAAATCCAAGAACCTGTTGCTTTGGATGTTACCTGCTGAATATGAAATCTCAATTAAAGATAATTTTTTTGTAAAGTAAACCCAGAGGTATGGCTGTGTATCTATTGGAGAACTGCAATGCAGAACTTAAAATGAGCTATGGGTGGATCCTCATGTAAAATACAGCAACAATTTGTTGGAAAACTGTTATCACACTTTAGGACCAATTCTTAGATGGTTCAATTTCTGGATCATTCACTTTAAAAAAGATTCGCTTCCAATGCCACGCCCAGGCCCATTGCAGAAAATGGGGATCTTCAATTTCAAGGTGCTTCTTTCTAACACAATTCTCTTCAAACTGGCAATGAAATTGATTCACACCTCATCAGTTGGCTCAGATCTTGTGGTCCTAATAATAGAGAATATGGTGACAGTTACTATTATTAAGAGTGATAACAGCACCACAACCTCTGAACTGACTTGCATTTGAATCCAGATATTGTGGTTTGATAGAGATAGTTTTGTGGGATCCCATGCTCATAGTCCCACTGGGGTCTGTCAGTGTGTCATTAACTTGAGTTAATTAAATCAAGGAGGACAAGCGCAACGGATACATTGGAACGCCACCTCCTGCAGTCCCTCTCTAAATCACTCATTGGTCTGATGTGGAACTATCACTGTACCTTCACTTGGTCAAAATTCTGGAACTTCCTTCCTAACTTCCTTTTACTAGCACTAGGGGGTATAGCCCTAGAACTAGGGGCATTGCCTCCAAATAAAGGGGAGCAGATTTAGGACTGAGTTGAGGAGGAACGTCTTCACCCAAAGGGTTGTGAACCTGTGAAATTTCCTGCTCAGTGAAGTAGATGATATTACTTCATTGAATGTTTTTAAGGCAAATATGGATTTTTGAAAATTAAAGGAATTAAGGGTTATGGTGAGCGGACTGGTAAGTGGAGTCAGGATTAGAGTGGTGTTGGAAAAGCACAGATAGGTCAAGCAGCAGTTTCCTGATGAAGGTCTCCTGCCCGAAACATCGATTTTCTTGCTCCTCTGATGCTGTCTGACCTGCTGTGTTTTTTCAGCACCACTCTAATCCTGACTCTAATCTCCAGCATCCACAGTCCTCACTTTCGTCTGGACGGGTAAGTGGAGCTGAGTCCACGAAAAGATCAACCATGATCTTATTGAATGGTGGAGCAGGCTCTAAAGGGCTACATGGCATATTACTGCTCCAAGTTCTGATGTTTTTATGTTCTAACAGCACTGTAGGTATCCCTGCACTCCAAGACTGCAGGGTTTCAAGGATATAGCTCATCACCACTTTTTGTAGGGCCTTTAGAGCTAGCCTAGTCGGTCATCCCACAATTCTTAAATTAAACTGAAAAGAAATTGCCTCTACCTGCACTTCTACTTTACTTAAGGGCTATTCCTAGCTGGAGTAGAGCCTGCTGAGGAGTGCAGAACTTTAACTCAATGGGGATGTCAAATATGCCTGTATCACTAGCACATTCTTGCCCTGGCTCAATGATACCCTTCGCATTGCCCTGCCAGTCCCTGAATGGCTCCCACCAACTCCCAACCCTTTAGCCCACCCTCAACACTGCCACATCCCAATTTCCCCCACCCCAATCCCGATCTCCATCCCCCAGTCATGCTATTGGTGAGGAAGCAGACCTGGGGTGGGGAGGGGGTAGAGGGATACTGAATAGGGTGTGGAGCCAGGTTTGATGGGGATTAAAGCTTATACAATTATTATTTGAAACAAGTATCAACTGAATTCAAATCCTCAAATTCACAATTGGATTTTAATTCAAGCAAATCATAATCCATGCCTCTGGATTACCATTGTTTGTTACATCCTGGCCTCCCACCCCATTGCAATGTTCCAAGAGTGTTGGAAATGTAACAGGCTGTTGGCAAAACATACAACTATTGGAGCAGCCTGAGGTCTAATGGGAGTTTTGTACATGCATAAGTTATGAAAAATAGAAAAAGTATGCAGCCAAAGAGAGCCATTTTGAGATGCAAGCAAACTATAAAATGGAACTAATCAAGATTGGAGGAGCAAAGGAATCCTGAGCTACAAATACACCAATCCCTATACATTTCTTTCAAGTTAGAATGGCCATTTAAAAAAAAAATAAATCAAACAGGATGTTTTATCTCTAGAATGATGGAATTGAAGAGAAGAGGAGGCATGTGTATTGAACTGTTTGCTGTATTATTGATAGGATGCTGTTGGAATATTGTGTGCAATTCTGGTCTCCTTCCTATCGGAAAGATGTTGTGAAACTTGAAAGGGTTCAGAAAAGATTTACAAGGATGTTGCCAGGGTTGGAGGATTTGAGCTATAGGGAGAGGCTGAACAGGCTGGGGCTGTTTTCCCTGGAGCATTGGAGGCTGAAGGGTGACCATATAGAGGTTTACAAAATTATGAGGGGCTTGGATAGGGTAAATAGGCAAAGTATTTTCCCGGGGGTCAGGGAGTCCAGAACTAGAGGGCATAGGTTTAGGGTGAGAGGGGAAAGATATAAAAGAGACCTACGGGGCAACTTTTTCACACAGAGGGTGGTACGTGTATGGAATGAGCTGCCAGAGGAAGTGGTGGAGGCTGGTACAATTGCAACATTTAAGAGGCATTTGGATGGGTATATGAATAGGAAGGGTTTGGAGGATATGGGCCGGGTGCTGGCAGGTGGGACTAGATTGGGTTGGGATATCTGGTCGGCATGGACGGGTTGGACCGAAGGATCTGTTTCCCTGCTGTATATCTCTATGACTATAACTAAGAACTATACCAGAAGTGTAAGGCTATGCAGATCAGGAAAAGGTAGACAGGCTGTGGATCCCTGTGCTATTGAAAAGAAAGTCAAAGATCTAATAAAGATCTTTAAAATGATCAGAGGCTCTAAGAGAATGGTTACAAATAGAATGTTTCCCCTAGTAGGGAAGGACATATCTAGAGGCCAGTCGTATATGATAGGCACCATGAGATTCAACAGGGAATTCAATAGAAATTTCTTCCATGGTTGAAGCAAAACAATAAAAGCATTTCAAGCAAAGCTAGGCAGACAGATGAGAGAGAAAGGAATAAATGGTTATGATGGGAGATTTAGATGAAAAAAGATGGGAGAAGGCTAACTTTGAGCATAAATCTGGTCTGCTCTTGCCAATGTCTTATTTCTGTACTGTATACTTAATCTAATCCTATGCTTATTACCAACTAAGTGTTGGTGGGTGGCATGGTGGCTCAGTGGTTAGCACTGCTGCCTCACAGCACCAGGGTCCCACGTTCGACTCTCAGCCTCAGGTGACTGTCTGTGTGGAGTATGCACATTCTCCCTATGTCTGTGTGGGGTTGCTCTGGTTTCCCCCCACAATCCCAAGCATGTGCACGTCAGGTAGATTGGCTATGCTAAATTGCCCATAGTGTTAGGTGCGCTAGTCAGAGGGAAATGGGTCTGGGTGGGTTACTCTTCAGAGGTCAGTGTGGACTTGTTGGGCCGAAGGGCCTGTTTCCACATTGTAAGTTATCTAATCTAAATAATCGAACATGGAATATGTTATTTTATTACATAGGTAACTAATTCTTGCGAGTGTAAAGTTTTGATTTATTCCAATCTGGTTGAAATCAATTAGACTTTGTGCTTGTCCTTAATTATCATATCTAACAAGTTTAAGAATAGCACATTCTACATGGCAGCCCTTCTTGAATTATTTGAAAGCAGATCTGTCTGCCATTTCATTAGGGGTTTTGTATAGCCATGATGGTTTGGTTTAATAAGCCAATGTCCTGAGAGGAAGAATTACGAACAAACGTGAGTTTATTGATTGATGCTCTCGATGTTTGAGAGCTGTGGTCTTGTCGCGCAGAGGGGCGTTATTTATTTATTTATTAATTTATTGATGTGTAATGGGCTTGTTTTTGAGTTCTTTAGCAGAGTAGCATAGTAGTTGGTTTATTGTTTATTGTTGTTTTTGTTATAATGTTTTATTTTCATATTTTTGTAATTTTATAATTTTGTAAAGAAATTATTTTCAATAAAAATATTTAAAAGAAAAGAATAGTACATTGTATTATTCTGTCATAACGCTTTTAACACTTTCAAGTGTTTTAAGTGACATACTTTGTTTATTGCCTTTCAGTTCAAAGCAATGTTGGGAAGAGACCAGTCAGCAGCAAGATGATAAGAAATAGTAATGTTACATTTCAGAATTTGGATCATTATCTTTCATAAAGGAAAGGTTTTGAGACTGTGCTTTGTTTGAGATCATGTTTAAAAACAACAACCATATGCAGGCTGAAATGGAAAGCTGCAGTCAATGCAGAATTTGACAATGAGAGAGTGTCAGGAATATCATTGCTCACAGATATTTTTGAAAATTAAAATCGTTGTATCATCTTCGGCCCATCATTCAAGTGAGATGACCTGGAATGTCTTGACTGGAGTGGCCAAAAACTGACATGCTCTCTTCATATTGGGCCGTTAGTGTGGTTCATGGGCCTGTTTACAAATGTCCGCATTGGAAAGTGTTGGAAACACCATCCCTTTATTTCCTGTGACCACAATCAATGAGGAAACAATAGACAAAAGTACATAGAGCAGTCATGTTCTTGAGCAGAGAGGATTTAAGCTTTAATCTGGAGCTGGAAACATTTCGTTAATGTTTCCTTGTGCTTTTGAGGAAAGGTGGAGTTCCAAGAAGAAAATTAACTTTTTAACTGTGTTTGTGTTTCTGACTCAAACATTCTTTCAAGCAGTGAGTTCCAGACTCCGACCAACCTCTGATCAAAATAATTTTTCTCAACTCTCCTCTATCTCAGTCTTTAAATCCGTCCCGCCAGTTATCGCTCCCCTTCCTAATGGAATAAATGCCTTCTTATCCATCCTTTCTATGTGTTTCATAATCTTATACACCTCTATCAGGCCCTCTCTCAACATTCACAGTTCAAAGAAAAACAACCCTCATCTACCCAATCTTTCCTCATGGTTTAAACTGTCCAGCCCAGGCAGCATCCTGATAAATCTCATCGATGTCTTCTCTTGAGCAAGCACATCTTTCCTATAATGTTGGGACCAGAACTGCATGCAGTAGTCCAGATGCGACTTAACCAGCATTTTATACAATTCCAGCATAACTTCCTTGTTCTTACATTTTATACCTCGACGAATAAAGGCAAGGTGGAGTTGAGCAAAGAGAATGTATCGTTTTGACTGTTTCTCTGCATGTTCACTAACTCTGCAACATGAAGCAGATTAACAATTCAGGATTCACATATACCTTCTTGGCCAGTAATATATCTGCCCGGCTACTTTGGGAATCTGTGGATATACACACCAATACTTTCCCGGGTGGTACCATCCTTGCCTTAGTCGTCCTCCTCACTCTTCTCTGAGTTCAACTCATTTGACCACTGTTCTGCCCATCTGATCCATTCATTAACATCCTTCTGCAGTTTACGGTATCCTCACTATTTACCACCCTACCATTTTCATGTCATCAGTGAATTTCTTAATCACATCCATTACATTTAACTCCATATCTTTAATGCACATCACAAACTTCAAGGGCCCTAGCACTGACCCCTGTAGAAACCCACTGAAAAAAACTTCCAGTCACAGAAACATCTCTCTACCATCATTCTCTGCTTCCTCCTTCTCAGTCAATTTTGTTTCAATGCACTCTGTGCTATCCAGGATAAAGTAGACAATTGGCAATCAATCTACTACATTAAAGATTAATCCTCTCCACCAACAGAATAGCGTAACAGCAGTGCAGCCCGTACACAAAATGCACACAACTTGCCAACCCTCCTTTGACTACACTTTTTGGACAGCAAACTCTGCCACCTAGAAGGATAAGGGCTGGGGTGCACCATCATCCGCGAGTACTTCTCCAAACCATAAGCCATTCCTTTGCTTTCTCTGGGTCAAATAATTGGAAGTCCTTTCCTCTTAGCATGGCTGATGTATATAAAGGTAAAGTCACCATAGCCCTGTTGGACCATAGGGCTGCTCCTCATTAGAGAGTAATGACTGGTCGTGGTTTAACTTAAAGGTTAATACAGGCAAGAGGAGAGCTTGAGAAGGGAATCCTTCATGGTAACCTTAGCGAGTGTAAGAATTGAACACCTGCTGCTAGCAACATTCAGCATTACAGGCCAGCTATCCAAGCCAAACTAACCACCTTATTGACATATGTATGCCAGATTGATGGCGGCACTTTGAAGGGAATTAGGGATGGCAACAAATACTGACCTTAACAGAAATGCTCACATCCCATGAAAGATTTAAAATAGAAGTTTTCCCAGTGTTATTAATTCTCATCTTGATGAATAGGAAACTCAATGAAACAAAATAAAATTCAGCATTCGAAATATTTTAATAAGATGCAGAGTTTGAAAATTCTCCACCTTTTATATTGCACCTTATTCTGCTTGAACTTTGAAAATAAAGCAACACTGTGATACTTTCTTCTGACTGTTCAATGTAGATTTTCTGAAAAGATTAGTTTTGGTCTCAGCTTGCTTCACACAGTTTCATTCTCAAATGTCATGGTTGTTGCTTAAGTGCTTTTTAAATCACAGTGATTTTTGCAGAGCTTTAATGCATAGCCTCATGTACTTCTTGAAGTCAAAAGGATTGTAATTCTACAGGGAAGCTCTTGTGAGATCTTGATTACGCTGTGCACTTTGGGCCATTAAAACAAATTCCTGGTCCTCCTGTACTAAAGCAGCCATTGATGTTTCTTCTATGCTGTTGCTTAGACAGAAGTAATTTGAATATTAATTTTTGTGTCTGTAATGTTTAATATGGTTGTAATGTCACAGTCAGTTACTCCACAAGCACATCTTGGGTCAGATCTTGAAGCCATCCAACATCTTAAAGCCATCTACTTTGATCAGCAATGACTGGTTTTTCGCAAATCAGTAATGGAGGAATAGGCTCTGACTTTTTATTTGGTTTCTCATCAAGGGGAAGGGTAGAATTTTTCATAGGACCCTGATTTCTCCATTTCAATTCTATTAATTGACGATTCAAAGGAAAACACGGAAATCTGAAATACAGTGCAGTAAAAGTGAGAGATACTCAGTAGGTTTGCCCTAAGGAGAGGAAAATTAGGGTAATATTCAGCTCACAGAATATGCAGCATGGAGATTATTCACAGAGCTCCACTAGTGGGGAGTACCCGAGTTAATTCCACTTCTTCGGCCTTTTATATGCTTTTTCAAATAGTTTCCTAACTCACTTTTGAATTGTATAAATCTTTGCTTCAATAGTGAAATAGCGTATGCCAAAAACAATCTTTTAAAAAACACAAGCTTTGTTGCCAAGTTATGCAAAGTGATATTTAATCCTGTGTCTACAGGTCCTTCCTATTTCATCAACAATAGATTGCTTGCTCAAAATGCTTTGAGATTTTGAAAACCTCTGAGACTTTCCCTACTTTGATTGATATGATAGAAAATGTAGGAAGACCCACTTATTTGAGTTTTTCTTTATAAAACCTTGAAATCCAGCTATCATTAGAAAATATTCACTCTCGCCATCCCATGGATTGTATTTGTTTCCGATAATGGATTGAAGAACTGCAGTACACTCAAGCATTCAAGCATAAGTTACCAATGTTTTGTACAAATTTAGAATCACTTCCTGGTTTTTATTTTCATTAATATTGTTTGAATACACCTTTCACAACATCAGCTCATCTCAAAGCTCTTTACCAACGTTTAAATATTTTTATAGTGTAGCCATTGCTGTAATGCAGAGACAGATATAGAACACAGAATCTCTTTTGTGCTTTGCCAGTGTACCTGCATTACAAACTTTAAGTGACTAGATTTTTTCTGTGCCTTTAAGGCTTTCCTCTGCCGATATTCTGTCAGAATCTTAATTCTTAGAGTATACTTTCTATCAATGTTTTGAGTGTAATTCTCCATATTCACTTGTGGATCCCTTCACCTCTAGATTAGAGTGGCTTTTGCCCAAAACGTTGATTTTCCTGCTCCTCAGATGCTGCCTGACCTGCTGTGCTTTTCCAGCACCACTCTAATCTAGACTCTCATTTCCAGCATCTGCAGTCCTCACTTTTGCCTAGTTGATCCCTTCACTTGCCTATTCCAATTATTATTTATTTCATCCTGTAATCGCCTGTCTTCTTTTCACAGTTTGCTGTGCCTCTTAATATTGTATTATGGATAAACTTCAGCACCATTCTTCAGATCTTGGTCTCCATCATTTATAAGAATGGAAAGTGTTATGCTGGTATTTCCTTTGCAACCAGGAATAAGGTGGGTGAACCTGCAGCATGGGTTGGTATCTGGGATTTCAATGTTGTGGCCATTTCAAAGACATGGGTAGAGCAGGGACAAGGAATGGTTGTTGCAGGTTCCAGGATTTAGATGTTTCAGTAAGAACAGAGAAAATGGTAAAAGAGGGGGAGGTGTGGTAGTGTTAGTCAAGGACAGTATTATGGTTGCAGAAAAGACATTTGAGGACTCATCTATTGAGGTAGTATGGGCTGAGATTAGAAACAGGAAAGGAGAGGTCACCCTGTTGGGAGCTATCTATCGGCCTCTAAATAGTTCCAGAGATGTAGAGGATAAGATTGCAAAGATGATCCTCGATAGGAACAAGAGTGACAGGGTAATTGTTATGGGGGCTTTAACTTTCCAAATATTGACTGGGAATACTATAATTCAAGTATTTTAGATGGGTCAGTTTTTGTCCAATGTGTGCAGGAGGGTTTCCTGACACAGTATGTAGACAGGACAACAAGGAGCGAGGCCACATTGGATTTTGTACTGGGTAATGAACCAGGCCAGGTGTTAGATTTGGAGGTAGGTGAGCACTTTGGCGGTAGTGATGGTTATGTTTACTTTAGTGATAGGAAGGGATAGGTATATACTGCAGGACAAGAGTTATAGCTGGAGGAAAGGCAATTATGATGTGATTAGGCAAGATTTAGGATGCACAGGATGGGGAAGGAAACTGCAAGGAATGGGCACAGTTGAAATGTGGAGCTTATTCAAGGGTCCTTGATGTATGTACCTGTCAGGCAGGGAGGAAATTGTCGAGCGTGGGAGCTGTGGTTTACTAAGGAAGTTGAATCTCTAGTCAAGAGGAAGAAGAAGGCTTATGTTAGGATGAGATGTGAAGGCTCAGTTAGGGCACTTGAGAGTTACAAGTTAGCCAGGAAAGACCTAAAGAGAGAGTTAAGAAGAGACAGGAGGGGACATGAGAAGTCATTGGCAGATAGGATCAAGGAAAACCCTAATGCTTTCTATAGGTATATCAGGATTAAAAGAATGACGAGAATAAGATTAGGGCCAATCATAGTAGTGGGAAGTTGTGCATGGAATCAGAGGAGATAGGGAGAGTGCTAAATGAATACTTTTTGTCAGTATTCACACTAGAAAAAGACAATGTGGTCGAGGGGAATACTGAGATAGAAGCTACCAGACTAGATGGGATTGAGGTTCATAAGGAGGAGGTGTTAGCAATTCTGGAAAGTGTGAAAATGGATAAGTCCCCTGGGCCAGATGAGATTAATCCTAGTATTCTCTGGGAAGCCAGGGAGGAAATTGCTGAGTCTTTGGCTTTGATCTTTATGTCATCATTGTCTACAGGAATAATGCCAGAAGACTGGGCGGCACGGTGGCACAGTGGTTAGCACTGCTGCCTCACAGCGCCAGAGACCCGGGTTCAATTCCCGCCTCAGGCGACTGACTGTGTGGAGTTTGCACGTTCTCCCCGTGTCTGCGTGGGTTTCCTCCGGGTGCTCCGGTTTCCTCCCACAGTCCAAAGATGTGCAGGTCAGGTGAATTGGCTGTGCTAAATTGCCCGTAGTGTTAGGTAAGGGGTAAATGTAGGGGTATGGGTGGGTTTCGCTTCGGCGGGTCGGTGTGGACTTGTTGGGCCGAAGGGCCTGTTTCCACACTGTAATGTAATCTAATCTAATCTAATCAAGACTGGAGGATAGCAAATGTCCCCTTGTTCAAGAAGGGGAGTAGAGACAACCCTGGAAATTATAGACAAGTGAGTTTTACTTTGGTTGTGGGTAAAGTGTTGGAAAGGGTTAAAAGAGATAGGATTTATAATCATCTAGAAAGGAATAAGTTGATTGCAGATAGTCAACACGGTTTTGTGAAGGGTAGGTTGTGCCTCACAAACCTTATTAAGTTCTTTGAGAAGGTTATCGAACAGGTGGATGAGGATAAAACAGTTGATGTGGTGTATATGGATTTCACGAAGGCATTTGATAAGGTTCCCCACAGTATACAAAATACAGAGGCATGTGATTGAGGGTGACTTAGTGGTTTGGAACAGAAGTTGACTAGCTGTAAGAGGACAGAACGTGGTGGTTGATGGGAAAGGTTCATCCTGGAGTTCAGTTACTAGTCTGGTACTGCAAGGATTTGTTTTGGATCCACTATTGTTAGTCATTTTTATAAATGACCTGAGTGAGGGCATAGAAGGATGGGTTAGTAAATTTGCAGATGACAGTAAGGTTGATAGAGTTGTGGATAGTGATGAAGGATGTTGTTAATTACAGAAAGACATAGATAAGCTGCAGAGCTGTGCTGAGAGGTGGCAAATGGAGTTTAATGTGGAAAAGTGTGAGCTGATTCACTTTGGAAGGAGTAACAGGAATGCAGAGTACAGGGCTAATGGTAAGATTCTTGATAATGTAGATGAGCAGAGAGATCCTTGAAAGTTGTCATCCAGGTTGATAGTGTTGTTAAGAAGGCATACTGTGTGTTAACTTTTACAGGTAGAGGGATTGAGTTTTGGAACCATGAGATCATGCTGCAGCTGTAAAAAACTCTGGTGCGGCCACATTTGGAGTATTGCATACAGTTCTGGTTACTACATTATAGGAAGGATGTGGAATCCTTGGAAAGGGTTAGGAGGAGGTTTACGAAGATGTTGCCTGGTATGGACAGAAGGTCTTACGAAGAAAGGCTGAAGGACTTGAGGCTGCTTTCGCTAGAGAGAAGAAGATTGAAGGTGACTTAATTGAGACATATAAGATAATCAGAGGGTTAGATAGGATGGACAGTGAGAGCCTTTTTCCTTGGATGGCGATGGCTAGCACGAGGGGGCGTAGCTTTAAATTGAGGGGTGATAGATGTAGGATAGATGTCAGAGGTAGTTTCTTTACTCAAAGAGTAGTAAGGATATGGAACGCACCACCTGCATCAATAGTAGACTCACCAACTTTAAGGGCATTTAAATGGTTATTGGATAGGCATATGGATGAGAATGGAATAGTGTAGGTTAGATGGGCTTCAGATTGGTTCCACAGGGCGGTGCAACATCGAGGGTCAAAGGGCCTGTACTGTGCTGTGATGTTCTGTGTTTTAATTATAGATCAGGGAGACAAATGGTAAATTTGACAGGAGCACTTTATTGACAATACTCACACTTCCACAGTCAGTTCAAAACTGAACTCAAGCTCTGCCCCTCTGGGTCAGCTGACCATCACTCTTAAAGGGACAGCACACCCAATTACATATGTAGCATGTAGTAAAAGCGTTCTGAGCATAGATCTTGCGGGTCTACAACAATCCATAATCAGAAAGCCTGGTGCTATTCAGGAGTTTTAAACATGGTATGGGATGCTACACTTTAGAAAGAATATATTAGGGTTGAATGGAATGCAGTGCGGATTCACCAGAATGTTACCAGGGTTCAAAAGGATAGAATACAAGTAAAGATTACATAAAGTAGGCTTTTATTTCCTGGCATGTAAAAAGTTACAGGGTTGATGTGACGGACGTTTTTAAGATTTTGAAAGGACTTGAGAAGGTAGGGGAAATGCGTTTGCACTAATGCAGGTGTCCAGGATGAGTGGACATGGTCTTAAAATTAGATCTAGGCCATACAAGAAAGCAGTGAGGAAACACTGCCCAAAGCCAACGATAGTCATGTTGTGGAGCTCTTTTCTACAAAATACAGAAGATACTGTCTCATTGAATCGATCTTTCCTGAGCTGTTGAAGAAATCAGGAATTCAGGTCATCTACAATCACTTTGAAAGGTGGGATAGGATATGCTTTCGAGGCTGAATAGTTCTATACCTGTTCTGACATATTGTTGGACAGCGAGATATGGGGTATGATGGACAAACAACCACTAAAAGATTTAATAATTTCCACTATTCTAATGAGTTCAAGCATAGTCTGGTATCAGATTAGGCTTTTGTAAAAAATTGCCATATTGAGAGAGATGGTAAGAATTCAGTTAGATTTACAATAGACAGTACAAGAGTTGATACGGAGACACTAATCTAATTATACATGGATCAGATAGGGTAACGGCACTTTGCAGGTGCATTTATTAGTGAAAGAGGAAGGAATGCGATTAGTGTTCCAGGTAGTGACAGCCAGTTTATTACCAGGAGAGACTAATGCATTCGTACCTAGACCCCGTCGTCGGGTGGTGATAAATTAGACAATGGGTAAGATAAACTACTGGCACCACATGCTGAATC
Organism: Chiloscyllium plagiosum; assembly: GCF_037043375.1. Lineage (NCBI taxonomy): Eukaryota > Metazoa > Chordata > Chondrichthyes > Orectolobiformes > Hemiscylliidae > Chiloscyllium > Chiloscyllium plagiosum. The sequence goes on from NW_028270161.1 coordinate 49,142,060, forward strand.
CAAATGCCACAGTATAATTCACAGAGCTGAGAATGGCTACCTTTAGTATTGTGTGGTCTTTAGTGGATTGTTTGAAATGTCACTTTCACACATAATGTTCAGCACTGTCTGTCCTCTCAGTGTTCAGCTGCCCATAGGTTTGCTGTTTGCACTTAACTCTTAGAGTGCCAACCCAGAGAATAAAGCTTACGTTGTGTGGCTTTCTTTGAGACGTGGCTTGGGGGATATCACTCGTATGTAATTTAGAAGATGATGGCCTAAGAACAATGCCTGTAACAAAGAACGTGAAGATAATCAGCACCATCACTGGCCATAGCCTTAAAAGTGTAGTTGATGTGAAGAGGGGAAAGAAAATCAGCAATCATTGTATCCAGAACCATATTGAAATGTCAACCGTGGCTCAGTGGTAGGATTCTCACCTGAGACAAAGGCTGTGAGTTCAAATGCTGCCTGGAGACTTGAGTACAAGATCTACGCTGACAGTTCGGTGCAACGTTCCCTCAGTACAGATGGTTCTGCTATAACATGGTAGTCCTGTTTTCGTGCAACCCCATGTTATAAGAACATTGCATAATAGCAGCACCGTTTAAACTAATGGGACCAGAATTGCATTATGACCAATACATGCTTTAAAAGTTCGCGCAATAGAAACAGTGTTCCCAATTCGTCAATTGTGTTATAGCAAATTCACATTAACAAAGTGCATGTTATCACAGAATGCCCTGTACTACTATGTCAGATGAAAATCCAAACTGAGACACCGGCTGTGCTCTTGGTTGGAAGGTAGAAAGATTCTATGGTACTATCTTTGAAGAAAAGTGGTAGAGTTCTTCCTTGAGTCCTGATCATTACTGATCCCAAGCCCAGTATTAAATTAAAAATAGACCAGATTATCTGACCAGTATCACGTGTGCATGAATTTCTACTAAGCTTCAAAAGTACTTCACTGGTGTAGGCATCCTGAAAGATGTCATATAAAGGCCAGTTTTTAATCACAATATAATTCAATAGACTTGAGTTTTTTTGAAGTGTACAGACAACAAAGGAAATTAACTCTGAAAAGAACATAAAAGGTACAGAGACACAGACTGCAATGAGAAAGTAAATACAGAATAGTAGAAAAAAATAGTGATAAGTATGAAAGGGATAGAGTCACAGATAGGTTTGCAAAACTCATCAATTAGGTTAACTAGCTTGTTTTGTATTATATATAGGTTTACCTTGCATGACGAAATAGATGAATGTATTTACCACTGATGAAAAGGTTGGCTTTGGTGCCTCTGGGACATTAAGATTAATTGTCTCTTTAGATGGCAACTGATTCATATTGGGCATATCCATTTATTCTGCAATAAAATCCTTAATATTGAGAATGTGTAATTTTAGAGGTTAGGGACCTCAGTTTTCAGCACATTGGTGGGGAAACTGTTGGTGATTTTCTTCTTCTGAATCATTGTGTCCATTGTATTATGAAAAATGAGTTAGTACCAACATCACTCTACTTTTTTATGCAGAGCCATGGTTGTATATGTCGATAATCATTCTGCCAAACTCCTAAGGAATTTGATACACATCATTTGAAAAATTTCTGGAAAAGAATCACAGAGAGGACAAAGTCGAAAGTGTGGTGCTAGTAAAACACAACAGGTGCAGCAGCATCCGAGGAGCAGGAAAATTGATATTTTGGTCAAAAGTCCTTCATCAGGAATGAGGCTTATGGGTCGGAGGGCTAAGAGATAAATGGGAGGGGGATGGGGATGGGGGGAAGATAGCTGAGAATGCGATAGGTAGATGGAGGTGAAGGTAAAGGTGACAGGTTGGAGAGGGGGGTGGAGCAGATAGGTGGAAGGAAGATGGACAGGTAGGACAGGTCATGAGGGTGGTGCCAAGTTGGAAGGTTGGATCTGAGATAAGGTCGGGGGAGGAGAAATGAGGAAACTGGTGAAATCCACATTGATGCCATGTGGTTAGAGAGTCCCAAGGTGGAAGATGAGGCGTTCTTCCTTCAGACGTCAGGTAGTTAGGAGGTGGCGATAGAGGAGGCCCAGGACCTGCATGTCCTTGGTGGAATGGGAGGGGGACTTGAAATGTTCAGCCACGGGGTGGTGGTGTTGGCTGGTGCATGTGTCCTGGAGATGTTCTCTGAAGTATGCTGCAGGTAGGCATCCTGTCTTTCCAATGTAGAGGAGTAATGGATACAGTAAATGACATGTATGGGAGAGCAGGTAAAACTCTGATGGATGTGGAAGGCTCTTTGTGTGCCTAGGATGGAGGTGAGTGGGGAGGTGTGGGCACAGGTTTTGAAATTCCTGCGGTGGCAGGGGAAGGTATCGGGAGGGGACGGTGGTTTGGTGCAGGGTGTGGACCCGACAAGAGAGTGGCAGAGGGAATGGTTTTTACAGAAAGCAAGTACTACTCTCTGAGTGAAGAATCTACCTCTGTTGGCTGTCCTGTATCTATCACCCCTCAATTTAAAGCTATGTCCCTTCGTGCTAGCCATCACCATCTGAGGAAAATGACTCATCCTATCTAATCCTCTGATCACCTTGAATGTCTCTATTAAGTCACCTCTCAATGTTCTTCTCTCGAATGAAAACAGCCTCAAATCCCTCAATCTTTCCTCATAAATCGTTCCCTCCACACCAGGCAACATCTTGGTAAATCTCTTCTGACCCATCTCCAATGTTTCCAAGTCCTTCCTATAATGCGGCAACCAGAACTGTACACAATACTCCAAGTGCGGCCGCACCAGAGTTTTGTCCGGATGCAACATGACCTCATGTCTCCAAAACCCAATCCCTCTACCAATAAAAACTAACACACCGTATGCTTTCTTAGCAACTCTATCAACCTAGGTGGCAACTTTCAGGGATCTATGTACATGGACAATGAGATCTCTCTGTTCATCCATACTACCAAGAATCTTACCATTAGCCCAGTACTCTGTATTCCTGTTACTCCCTCCAAAGTGAATCACCTCATACGTTTCCACATTAAACTCATTTGCCACCTCAGCCCAGCTCTGCAGCTAATCTATATTCCTCTGTGACCTGTAACATCCTTCTGCGCTGTCCACAACTCCACTTAGTGTCATCCGCAAATTTACTAACCTATCCTTCTACACCCTCATCCAGTTCATTTATAAAAATGACAAACAGTAATGGCCGCAAAACAGATCCTTGCGGTACGCCACTAGTAACTGAAATCCAGGATGAACATTTCCCATCAACCACCATCCTCTGTCTTCTTATAGCTAGCCAATTTCTGATCCAAACCACTAAATCACACTCAACCCCATGCCCCTGTATTTTCTACAATAGCCTACCATGCGGAACCTAATCAAATGCTTTACTGAAATCCATATACATCAACCGTGTCACCCTTATCCACCTGTTTGGTCACCTTCTGAAAGAACTCAATAAGGTTTGTGAGGCACAACCTACCCTTCAAAAATCATGTTGACTATCCCTAATAAAATTATCCCTTTTTAGATGATAATAAATCCTACCTCTTATAACCTCACAACCGAAGTAGGGGTCACTGGTCTATCATTACTGGGGTTGTCTCTACTTCCCATCTTGAACAAGGGGACAATATTTGCTATCCTCCAATCTCCTGGCACTATTCCTGTAGACAATGACGACTTAAAGATCAAAGCCAAAGGTTCTGAAATCTCATCCAGTCCAGGGGACTTATCTATTTTCACACTTTCCAGAATTGCTAACACCTCCTCCTTATGAACCTCAATTCCCTCTACTCTAATCTCCTCTAGTCAGTATTCTCCTCAACAACACTATCTTTTTCCTGTGTGAATATTGATGAAAAGTATTCATTTAGTGCCTCACCTATCTCCTTGGACTCCAAGCACAACTTTCCACTACTGTCCTTGACTGGCCCTAACCTTCCTCTAGTCATTCTTTTATTCCTGATATACTTATAGAAAGCTTTAGGGTTTTCCTTGATCCTACCTGCCAACGACCTCTCGTGTCCCCTCCTGGCTCTTCTTAGCTCTTTCTTTAGGTCCTTCCTGGCTACTTGTAACTCTCAAGCCCCCTAACCGAGCCTTCACATCTCATCTTTACACAAACCTCCTTCTTTCTCTTGACAAAAACTTCAACTTCTTTAGTAAACTATGGTTCCCTCGCTCAACCACTTCCTCCCTGTCTGATAGGTACATACTTATCAAGGATAAGCAGTAGCTGTTCCTTGAACATGCTCCACATTTCAATTGTACCCATCCCCTGCAGTTTTCTTCCCCAGCCTGTGCATCCCAAATCTTGCCTAATCACATCATTTTGCCTTTCCCCCAGCTATAACCCTTGCCCTGCGGTATATACATATCCATTTCCATCGCTAAATTAAATGTAACCGAATTGTGGTCACTATCACCAAAATGCTCACCTACCTCCAAATCTAACACCTGGCCTGGTTCATTATCCTGTAACAAGTCCAATGTGGCCTCACCCCTTGTTGGCCTTTCTACATATTGTGTCAGGAAACCCTCAGCAACACATTGAACAAAACCTTACCCATCTAAACTACTTGAACTATAGCATTCCCAGTCAATACTGGGGAAGTTAAAGTTCCCCATAACAACTACCCTGTTATTCTCGCTCCTATCAAGGACCATCTTTGCTATCCTCACCTCTACATCCGTGGAACAATTTGGAGGCCTATAGAAAACTCCCAACAGGGTGACCTCTCCTTTCCTGTTTCTAACCTCAGCCCATACTACCTCAATTGACGAGTCCTCATCAAACGTCCTTTCTGTCACTGTAATACTGTCCTTGACTAACAATGCCCACCTCGTCCTTTTTTACCACCTTCCCTGTTCTTACTGAAACATCTAAACCCCAGAACCTGCAACAACCATTCCTGTCCCTGCTCAACCCATGTCTCCGAAATGGCCACAACACCAAAGTCCCAGATACCAATCCAGGCTGCAAGTTCACCCATCTTATTCTAGATGCTCCTGGCATTGAAGTAGACACACTTCAAACCACCTTCCTGCCTGTTGGTACACTCTTGCGACCTTGAAACTTTATTTCTGACCACACTACTCTCAACCTCTGGTATACTGGAGCTACAATTCAGGTTCCCATCCCCCTGCTGAATTAGTTTAAACCCTCCTGAAAAGCATTACCAGGTTCCACCCGCCACCCCCCCCCCCCCCTCCTCCTCTGCCAAACCCCAGGATATTGGTACTCCTCTGGTTCAGGTGTAGACCATCCTGTTTGTCAAGGTCCCACCCACCCCAAAATGAGCCCCAATTATCCAGGTATCCAAATCCCTCCCTCCCTGCAGCCACGTGTTCAACTGCTCTCTCTTACTATTCCTCGCTTTGCTTCATGTAACATGGGTAACAAACCAGAGATATTCTAGCTCTAAGCTTCCACAATAGCTCCCTAAATTTCTGCCTTGCATCCCCATCCCCTTTCCTACCTATGTGGACCATGACTTGGGGCTGCTCCCCGTCCCCCTTAAGGATTGCGAAAACACGATCCAAGAATTACAGAACCTGGGAGGCAACATACCAACCACAAGTCTCTTTCATTCCCACAGAACCTTCTATCTGTCCCCCTAACTATGCAGTCCCCAGTGAGTAATGCTCTGCCCCTCTCCCCCCTTTCCTTCTGAGCAACTCGGCCCAACTCTGTACCCCATGGCTTATCACAATAAGTCACTCTCCCCCCTCGGGAGAGAGGTGTAAGGCAGCTTCCACCAGCTGTCTCTAAGAAAGTAAACAACTTGTGAGAGCCTTGGGGTTTTGTTAAAGTCAGGCCAATGTGTGCGGCCAGCTCTCACAGACCAGTCTTTCTAATGTTATTTTTTAACATAGAACATAGCACATTGAAAAGAACAGCACAGAACAGGCCCTTTGGCCCACTATACTGTGCTGAGGATTATTCCTTGTCTAAAATAAAATAACCACAATTGAGCATCCCTCAATTCACTGCTATCCATGTGCATGTCCAGCAGTCGCTTAAATGTCCCTAATGACTCTGCTTCCACCACCACTGCTGGCAACGCATTCCATGGATTCACAACTCTCTGTCGTCTCCTTTATACCTTCCTCTAATATCTTAAAACTATGACCCCTCGTGCCATTCAATCCTGCCCTGGGGAAAAATCTCTGGCTATTGACTCTATCCATGTCACTCATTATCTTGTCTTCCTCAACCAGGTCACCTCTCTTCCTCCTTCTCTCCAGAGAGAAAAGTCCGAGCCTATTCAATCTCTCTTCATAAGGCAAGCCCTCCAGTCCAGGCAGCATCCTGGTAAACCTTCTTTGCACTTTCTCCAAAGCCTCCGTATTTCTCCTATAATAGGACAGCCAGAACTGGACACAATATTCTAAGTGTGGCCTCACCAGGGATTTGTAGAACTGTAGCAAAACCTTGCTGCTCCGAAACTCGATCCCCCTGTTAATGAAAGCCAAAATACCATATGCTTTCTTAACAACCCTATCCAATTGGGTGGCAACTTTGAGGGATCTATGCACTTGAACACCAAGATCCCTCTATTCCTCCACACTGCCAAGAATCTTGTCTTTAATCCTATATTCAGCATTCACGTTCGACCTTCCAAAATGCATCACTTCACATTTATCCAGGTTGAACTTCATCTGCCATTTCTCAGCCCAGCTCTGCATCCTGTCTATGTTCTGCTGCAGCCTGCAATAACCCTTGATACTGTCAACGGCACCTCCAATCTTTGTGTCATCGGCAAATTTACTAACCCATCCCTCAACCTCCTCATCCAAGTCATTTATAAAAATTACAAAAGAGCAGAGGCCCCAAGAACAGAGCCCTGTGGGACCCCACTCAACACTGACCTCCAGGCAGAATACTTTCCATCTACAATCACTCTCTGCCTTCTGTCAGCCAACCAATTCTGAATTCAGACAGCCAACTCTCCCTGTATCCCATACCTTCTGACTTTATGAATGAGCCTACCATGTGGAACCTTACCAAATAACTTGTTGAAGTCCAGATACACCACTTTCACTTTCGTGTACCTGTCTTGTCACCTCCTCAAATAACTCAATAAGGTTTGTGAGGCATGACTTGCCCATCACAAAGCCATGCTGACTGCCTTTAATCACGCTATGCGTTTCCTTAAGGACTTTTGAATAATGTTTGTCTAGACACTCACGAGGGGAGACCTTATAGAGGTTTACAAAATTATGAGGGGCATGGATAGGATAAATAGACAAAGTCTTTTCCCTAGGGACGGGGAATCCAGAACTAGAGGGCATAGGTTTAGGGTGAGAGGGGAAAGATATAAAAGAGACCTAACTTTTTCACACAGAGGGTGGTACGTGTATGGAATAAGCTGCCAGAGAATGTGGTGGAGGCTGGTATAATTGCAACATTTAAGAGGCATTTGGATGGGTATATGAATAGGAAGGATTTGGAGGGATAAGGGCCGGGTGCTGGCAGGTGGGACTAGATTGGGTTGGGATATCTGGTCGGCATGGACAGGTTGGACCGAAGGGTCTGTTTCCATGCTGTACATCTCTATGACTATGACTCTATCACTTGTATTTATGTTTTGTTTAATATTGCATTTTTATATTTTATTCTGAGTTAGAATAATTCTTAATAGAATTCTTCTTTCTTTCACTCAAGGCATACAAAGCAATTGGCAAATGTTGGATTAAAAGAGTTAAGATATTGTTTTTGACCAAGGCAGACTCAAAAAGCAGAACAATATTTTTCTGTGCTGTCTACCTCTATGACTCTGTCTCTAAAACCCTGTAATTGGCTTCTTCGTTTTGGTGCCATTATTTACATTTTTAGTTGATGTACAATATGGCTTCATATCGAAAGGAAATAAAAATATTTGTGATGACCAACCGAGAAAGCTTTAAACAGAGGGAAGTTGATTTAAACACCTCACCTGGTCATAACATTCTTCAGAACATACCATTTGCAGTAATTATGATAACAGTTCAGCATTCAGAATGATAAGTCCCTAACATTCTCATTATAGTCTGATTGTTTATACTCAACTATAAGTATCCTTTGCCTCTGGTTGTGATCTCCTCACAAAGAACTTCTAATGTAATCAGAAACCTTAATTTCCCAGTTTGTCACGCTGGCCTACTGAAACCTTAAATTGGAACTGTTCACCAGTTTTCTCGTTGTCCTAACTTTAGCTATATTCCTGAATGTATGCTTAATATTGTTCCTCTTTGCTCCAGATTTTGTTCCTGCCCTGTTGCTGTTCTCCATGCACTGCATTGCCTGCCTATCACAAAATAATGCAACTCCTAGTTGAGTTTATGGTATTGCTGTCGCTGCCCATTTTACTAACAGTTGGCAGGAGTTCAGCTCAGAGCTGAAAATGTGTTGCTGGAAAAGTGCAGCAGGTCAGGCAGCATTCAAGGAACAGGAGAATCGACGTTTCGGGCATAAGCCCTTCTTCAGGAGTTCAGCTCAGGACTGGTTCAGCCAGAATTGGAGGAAACACAATAAAAAGCCAAGAAACGACCAATAAAATTCAAACGATGAAGCTGCATAACCAGTGAGTGTATGATTAATGCATACTATTTCTTCACCTTTTATTTAATATTAGAAGGATAGAGTCGCTTTTTATTTGTACTCTGTATTTGTCAAATATGTTGAGGCAAAGTACAACAAAGGATAAGCTAATCATTAAACAGTGTAATACTATTGGCAAACAGTGATTTAGCAAAGTTTCTGAGGAAGGGTCACCGGACCAGAAACGATAAGATTTCTCTTCATGCATGCTGCCAGACCTCCTCAGCTTTTCCAGCAACTTCTGTTTTTATTTTAGGAAGGTTTTCTAGGATAAATCAGCTCTCTATTATTTAAAGCTTATAATGACCTCCCAGTGGCAGATAACCCACAGCTTTTGTAATTTGTTGCGTTTTGTAAACAGACTTCATCTTTCATTTTATATATATGCTTTTTGTACTGTTTTTTCCCCCCAGGATTCATTCTAAAGCTTGATTTTTAAGCAATGTAGCTTGCCTTTTAAAAAAAAGTAACTGCAAATTAAAGGTTGATTTCTTTCAACAGGAAAATGTAACTATTGTGATTGAAAAACTATATTTCACAAAATCTTGGCAGTTATTTCCAGAAAAAAACAATTCTGATAATTTTCACCACAGTATATCAACTTCTTAGATATTAATTGTGACTTCTGGAGGTGATATATTTTTGTTTTATGTAGATTTGAGTTTTTTTTATATCATCTGTTGACATGGTTGATTCTTCTTAGAATAATTAAATGGTTGTATTACAGTCAGAAGCCAGATGCAGTTCTCATAGTGTCACTTCCTTACTCTTTACCTGTAACCCTGCAAACTCTGCATCATCCAGTTACCATTTGAAGGCCAGAATTGAATTTGGGTTAACCTAAACTCTTACATCAGCAGATTTCAAAGCAGAGTCACTTGCTGTGTAAATGTTACCCGTGTTCTTTTGACAATCACCTTAAATTAGTGTCCTCTGATTGTCAATCCTTCCCTCAGCGGGAACAGTTTTGCAGATCCCTGATAAGTTTGAAAATCTGTAACAAATCTCCTCTCAATCTCTTCTTGAAAGGAAACAACAGTAGTTCTGTAATCTCAACAATGACTGTCACTGATCATCCTTGGGACCAATATGGTAAAATTCCTCTGCGCACTCTTTTCACAAACTTCCTAAAGTGTAGTGCCCATTATTTGGACACAATGGTCCAATTAAAACTTAACTGACATTTTATAAACATTCACTACAACCTCCGCGTGTTTGCGCTCTATGCTTGTTTACATAAAGCTCAGAAGCCCATGTGTATTTTTAGCTGCTACCCTCAAACATTTGTGCAAACATATCTCAGATCCATGAGACCATAAGCAATAGGAATAGCAGTAGGCCACTCATCCCCTCAAGTCTGCTCTGCAATTCAATAGGATCATGGCTGATCTGACATTCCTCACATCCATTTTCTTGCCCTTTCTTCATATACCTCGATTGTCCTATTGGTCAGGAATTTACCTATATGTCTCATATACATAAGGACTCCTTCACCACAGCTTTCTGAGGCATGGAGTTAAATAAATCACAACCCACTGAGGGAAGAAATTCCTCCTCACCTCAGTCTTAAATTGGTGCCCCTTTATTCAGAGACTATGCCCTCTGGTCCTAGGTTGGCCCATGAGGGGAAACGTCTTCTCAAGCATTTACCCTGTCAAACCCCTTAAGAACCATCTATGTTTGAATGAGAACACCTCTCATTCTTCTGAACTCCAGTGAGTAGAGACCCAGACTGTTTAACCTTTGCTCATAAGACAGTCCCTCCAAACTGGGGATCATCGTGACGAACCTTTTCTGAATTGCCTCCATGAAATTATATCTTTCCTTAAATAAGGGACCAAAAACTGCTCACAGGTGTGAGCTGCACATGTGTTCATACCAACACCATGTACAGTTGCAGTAAGACTTCCCTATTCTTACACCCCAACCCCTTGGAAGTAATGGATAACATTCCATTAGCCTTCCTGATTACCTGCTGCACCTGTGTGCTAGCTTTCTGTGTTTCATGCACAAGTACTACACCCCCACCAGGCCCCTTTGTGTGCAGCTTTCTGCTGTTTTTCTCCATTTTAATAGTAGTTTGTCTCTTGTTCTCCCTTCCAAAATGAACAACTTCACATTTTCCCACGTTATACTCCATTTGCCAAATTTTACCCACTTACTTCAACTAACAACATCTCTCTGTAACCTGTTCGTACCCCTCCCACAACCTATCTTTTCACCTATTCTTGAGTCATCTGCAAATTTGGCTAAAGTACATTTGCTTCCTCCCTCCAAGTCATTAATATATATTGTAAACAGTTGTCACCCTATTACTGAACCCTGTGGAACCCTACTGGTCACAGCTCATCAACCTGAAAAGGAATCCCTTACCCACATTCTCTGTTTCCTGACCATGACCCAATTCTCTACCCATGCCAACATACTGCCTCTAACACTGTGGACACTTTTCATATGGCTTGGTGTTTTCCCTGGAGCGTCGGAAGCTGAGGGATGACCTTATAGAGATTTATAAAATCATGAGGGGCAAGGATAGGATAAATGGACAAAGTCTCTTCCATGGGGTAGGGGAGTCCAGAAGTAGTGGGCATAGGTTTAGCGTGAGAGGGAAGAGATATAAAAGAGACTAAGGGACAACCTTTTCACGCAGACGGTGATGCATCTTTGGATTGAGCTGCCGTGGAAATGGTGGAGGCTGGTACAATTGCAACATTTAAAAGGCATCTGGATGGGTATAGGAGGGACAAGGGCCTGGTGCTGGCAGGTGGGACTAGATTGGGTTGGGATATCTCTTCGGCATTGACAAATTGGGCCGAAGGGTTTGTTTCCATGCTGTACTTCCCTTTAACTCTATGACTTTATGACCTTTTGTGCTGCTCCAGCAACCCTTTTAGAAATGTATACTTTGTATTGCCTCTCTTTGTTTTTCCTCTCAATATATACTTCACACTTCTCTGCATTAACTTTCAACGACCACATGTATACCTATACCACACGTCTCCCTTTATTTTCTTAACGTCTGTCAGTGTCACTGTTCACAAACCTTCCAAATGTTTTGTCATCAGCAAGTTTTGAAATGGTGCCTTTATTCTCACATTTACATCACTGATATGGATCAAGTAAAACAGCATGTACTAAAAACACCTCCCAAACTCAGCTACTTCATTTCCGTGTAGTCCCTTTTATTCTCGGGGCTTTGATGTTGCTAAAAAGCTTGCTATTTCGCACTTTATCTAATATTTTTCAAGAAGTCCATCAAATGCAATGGCTTCATCAACTTGCTACGTCAGCTCCTCAAAAAATGTCAACAACTGCATATTGCTTGTGGAAGTTTCCTGCTGGCAGTGATATTTCCCCATTGTAATTATTTTGTTCCTCAGCAAAAACAAAACACCAAATTACTCATTATGTTTATAGACGACTTTTAATGATTCACACTAAGTACATCCTACTGGGGAAAAAACATCTCACTAAATGTTGAAATATGAGCATCTTTACTTTTCCAATGTTGAAATATGCAGAACAACTTTGGTTATTCGAACGTCAATTATCCAAATTTCAGATTATCCGAACAAGATCTCAAGGTCCTGTAAAAATGTTATCTGTCATCCAAACAATCAGTTATCAGAACAATCAGTTATCCAAACAAAATATTTCCCGCCCCTCGTTTGGAGGATCGAGGTTGTTCTGTATGTGGTATTATAAAAAAGAGGTTCATTATCCATCATAGGGAATGTAAGAGTCACTGCTGATGAAATTTAAAATGTAACTGTGGTCTGGGGAGAAGCATGTAAATCCGAATAGGAGACTGAACAATATTACTAAACATATAAATGAAATAGGCTAAAAACCCAACTCAATTACTCAGTATAACTGGGCAACATTTAATTCAGAATCAAGAACAAAAATTGTTGGAGAAACTCAGCAGATCCTGCAGCGTCTATGGAGAGATAAACAGAGTTAATGTTTTGAGCCCCATGGCCTTTCTTGAGACAAGTTCTAAAGAAGGGGCACTGGAATCGAAACGTTAACTCTATTTTCTCCTCACGGATGCTGCCAGATCTGCAAGGATTCCCCTGCAACTGCTGGTCTTGTTTCAGACCTGCGACATCTGCACCTCTTTGTTTTAGTGTTTAATTCAGGATGTCTGATGTAGTTTCAGGTTCAGTTTACCCTGCATCTCTAGTGCCATTGATAAACCCCATGTTAATGCTCAAACATTGCAGTGTAAAACGCAGAAATAAAGACTTGCTGCTCTTATGGAAACCATGAATGTAACACATGACCTCAGGCTTTATACTGATTAACTACTTGGAAGCTTGGGATCCTGTCACCCATCCTATTCTCTTTCTCTGATTTTGTCCTTGGTTTCTGCAGATGCTTACTTCACTTTCTAAGAAAAACTCAGTTTGTCAGGCTGTATTATGGAGAATCCTAACTTATAGCTGTACAAGATATTAGTAAGGCCACATTTGGGGTACTACATACAATATAAAGGATGTTACTAAACTAGAAAGGGTTCAGAAAAGATTTACTAGGATGTTGCTGAGATTGGAAAGTTTAGTTTATAGGGAGAGGTTGGATAGGCTGGGGTTTTTTTCCCTGGAGCATCGGAGGCTGAAGGGTGACCTTATAAAGGTTTATAAAATCATGAAGGGCATAGATAAGGTGAATAGCCAAGGTTTTTTTTTTCCCAGAGTAAGGGAGTTCAAAACTAGAGGGCATAGGTTTAAGGTGAGAGGGGCAAGATAGTAATGGGCCTCAGGGCAACTGTTTCACACTGAGCGTGGTGTGTACGTGGAATGAGTTGTCAGAAGAAGTGATGGAGGCTGGTATAATTACAACATTTAAAAGACATTTGGACAGGTAGAGGGATAGGAAAAGTTTAGAAGGATGTTGTCCAAATGCAGGCAAATGGGGTTGGTTCAGTTTAGAAAATCCTGGTTGGCATGATTGAGTTGGGCTGAAGGGTCTGTTTCCATTCTGTATACCTCTATGACTCCACTAGTCTACATTTAGATCAGTAACTAAGTTTTGATTAAAGGACATATCTGAAACATTTGTTGTAATTTCAGGCTACTGACTACATATTGTTTCCACTGGAAAGCAAAATTGGACATTGTGTGAAATAGCTAACTTCTCTGTTTAAAAGTCATCCCCATTTTCCATTTCCAAAGTTGCTTTCTTACCAGTTGAGAGTTACTACCTATATTTCAGATCTCCAACATCTTAGTCCATATCTAATTATAAGATATAGGAGTAGAATTAGGCCATTTGGCCCATTCAGTCTGCTCCATCATTTGATCATGGGTGATATGTTTCTCAAATCCATGCTCCAAGGGTCTCCCTGTAACCTTTATCCCCTCACTAATCAAGATCTGGCATGATGACTCAATGGTTCGCACTGCTACCTCACAGCGCCATGGACCTGGGTTTGATTCCATCCTTGGGCGACTGTCTGTGTGGAGTTTGTACATTCTCCCCATGTCTAAGTGAGTTTCTGCCTGGTGCTCTGGTTTCCTTCTCACAGTCCAAAGATGTGCAGGTTAGGTTGATTGACCTTGCCAAGTTGTGCATAGTGTGCAGGGATGTGTAGGTTAAGTACATTAGCCTTGGGAAAAACACAATGACAGGAAAGGGTTGATCTGGGTGGGATATTCTTCGGAGGGTAAGTATGGGCTGGTTTGGCCAATTGGCCTGTTTCCACATTGTAGGGATTTTATGGTAACCTATCTATCTGTGTCTTAAATACCCTCAATGATTTGGCTCATACAGCCTTCTGTGGCAATGAGTTCCACAGATTCACCATCCCCATGGCTGAAGAAATTCCTCTTCATCTCCTGTAAAGGGTTGTCCCATCACTCTGAGGCTGTGCCCTAAGGTCTTTGTCTCTCCTACAAATGGAACCATCTTTTCCTTGTCCTATCTATCCAGGCCTCTTAGTATTCCGTTAAATTTCACTGAGATCTTCCCTCATCCTTCTAAACCCCATTGAGTACAGATCCAGATTCCTCAACCATTCCTCATATGACAAACCCATAAATCTGTGGGGAGGGAGATAATTTTTGTAAGCCCCCTCTGGACTCCCTCCAAGGCCAGCGCATCCTTCCTTAGGTGTGGGACCCAAAACTGCTCACAATTTTCCAAATGTAGTCTGACCACAGCCTTATGCAGCCTCAGCAATACATCTCCACTCTGGTGTTGCAGCCCTTTTGAAATGAATGATATTATTCCATTTACCTTCTTAGCTGTCAACTGAACCTGCATATTAATCTTAAGAGGACTCGGACTCTGAACTAGGACTCTCAAGTCCCTTTGTACTTCAGTTTTCTGAAGCCGTTCCCCATTTAGAAAATATAGCTCTATATTTTCTCAATTATAACTCTAATTGTCCTACCAAAGTGCATAACTTCACACTGGGTAGTGATGTTTGCCTCCATCTACCACTTTTCTCTCCTAACCTGCCCAAGTCCTTCTGCAGCCTCTCTGCTTCCGCAACACTACCCGTCACTCTCCCTATCTTTGTGTCATCTGCAAACTTAGCAACAATGCCCTCAGTTCCTTTGTTCAGATCATTCTTCGGAAGAGTTGTACTGGACTCAAATTGCTAACTCTGATTTTCTTTCCACAGATGCTGCCAGACCTGCTGAGAATCTCAACCTGTTCTGCAAAACTAAGAATCTTGAAACTGATTGTTCAACTACTAATGTCAATGCACCCGGTAATCTCCACAATGGCTGCAACGTTCAACTTATCCACTCTTTTCATTCAGATTCTAAGTATTGTGACCAAGATGTCTCCTCAGTGAAATTTTCTGAGACAAGCCACTCTGTATGAAGATCTAGACCCCAGGGAGAGGCTTCTCGGTTCCTCGATCGGTCAAATAAACACTAGCAGCTTGGTCTGATGTCAACAAGATTTAACAATTTATTATGATGCCGTGCTTGGGTTATCCAGCAATGCAGGGGTTAAGCACCTCTGTGTACTCTGGAAAAGCTGCGCCCAATCTTAAAACACAGACAACTTTATAAGTTTCTTAACAAACAAAACAGCCTTAACTGTAAGATTAATCCAATAAAATGAAATGATATGACAAATGGACATAATATTAAGTCAATGATATTTCCTGGGAACTGACTTGTTTTGCACTTCTTTATCTCCGAGACACATGATTTCCAAGGTCAATTAGGATACTTTAATAATGTCATATCTTACTCAGTTAATTCATACTATGAACAGGGCATTGTTTTCTAATCTCTTCCAATTAGTTCAGGAATGCAGTTTTCAGCAGAGTTAGATGCCATTGCTCCTGGAAGCCATTTTGTTATGTTATTTTGTGTTAGTTGCATTCAGAAGCTATTTTGTAGTTAGTAAAAGCATGCATTAAATGGTTGCTCCTGACAACAGCCTAAATTCAGATTTTAGATCCTCATGTACATATGGCAGGAAGATCACCAGTGTATTTTTTTCAGTCTCTCAAAGTGTGTTCTTATCCATGTTCCTTCTAAGCTGTATGGTTACGCAGCCTTGAAAGGCTCTGATTAGAATGCCAACTCACTGCCTTCTATTCCTGGAAGGTGCTGCTGTGCACGGCCACCAGTGGTCCATGCCTTTGGAGAAGAATTCAGAGGGAATGTTGCTTATGATCCAGCCAGTGTGTGTTCTTCAATATTGTGATCCCTTCGAGCTGACCACATTGGAAGTAGAAGTGTTCCAGAAAGGCCTTGAGAGAATAACTTCAAGATTGAAAGAGAAACACTTCAAGATTGAAAGAGAAACCTCTGTGACTCCAGTAACTATTTGTGAAGATTTAAGGTTATATTTTAGAAGTTCAAAACAAACCGGGTTCCCAAATAACTACTTCCATTACCCTTCAGTGGCATCCAAACACCACTGAGAACAAAGACATTCCTTATACCTACACATTGATATGATTGAAACTGGGCTGAAAGATAGTTTTAATGCGGATCTCATAAATTTTGGTCACTGCCACGTAGAGCTACATCAAATGACTGGTAGCAACAGATCATCATCTGTGGGTGGCTTGAAAACATTCAACAGGTCTCTGAACGAGCACATTCTTCCTGGTCCTTCAGAGATGAACTAGGGATCTCTAGGAATGTAACCCTCAAAAATAAGCAAGTCGTAATCCCACAGCTCTCCCTCTCAAGGTATAGACCATATACTGTACGTATCATTCATGAGAATGCAGAAAAGCAAAGAGATTGGTCCATGAATTTATTTTTTGGCTCGCCATCAATAAGCTAATTAAGTCATGTGAAATGTGTCAACTCCATCAACATAGACAGCCAAGACAATCTCTCCTTTCACATGTGATTCCTTCTGAGTGCTGGTGGAAAATAGCGATTGATATTTTCCGTATCTGAGAATCTGGGGACTGACAAGCTCAACATGTTCCCTCTTGTGCAACAAATCAAAGATTCCATAAGTGTAATGGCTGATGACACAATGGCCACCATATTTGGTGTACCTGGTGCTCTTCAACAAATGACTGTACTCCCAACTAGTGATCCCTTCCAATATGTGCAGGAAATGTGATGTCCAAAACATTACCTCTTCTCCTCAGTACATTCAGACAGTAAACTGTTTCACAGAATTTGCAGTTTGTACAGTAAAATGCATGATAGTCAAATCTAAAGTGACTGGCCAAGGTTTTCGGATGGCGATATTAAACCTTTGTGCTACTCCTCAGGGCAATGCTTTACCCACTCTCGTAGCTCTCATGTTGTGAAGACAGGTCCACAGAATCCTTGCATATCACCACCCAAACACGTGCATTAGATTAGATTACATTACAGTGTGGAAACAGGCCCTTCGGCCCAACAAGTCCACACCAACCCGCCGAAGCGCAACCCACCCATACCCCTACATTTACCCATTACCTAACACTACGGGCAATTTAACATGGTCAATTCACCTGACCTGCACATCTTTGGATTGTGGGAGGAAACCGGAGCACCCGGAGGAAACCCACGCAGACACGGGGAGAATGTGCAAACTCCACACAGTCAGTCGCCTGAAGCGGGAATTGAACCCGGGTCTCAGGCGCTGTGAGGCAGCAGTGCTAACCACTGTGCCACCATGCCGCCCACCCATTGATGGAAGTATAGGAGAAAATGGTACAAGAACATTCTCAATGAGTATGCTGTCAGTTTCCCAAATTGAACCAAGTCAAAGAATAAGATTTTTGTTGCAAACGTTTCGTCCCCTGTCTAGGTGACATCCTCAGTGCTTGGGAGCCTCCTGTGAAGCGCTTCTGTGGTGTTTCCTCCGGCATTTATAGTGGCCTGTCCCTGCCGCTTCCGGTTGTCAGTTTCAGCTGTCCGCTGTAGTGGCCGGTATATTGGGTCCAGGTCGATGTGTTTGTTGATGGAGTTTGTGGATGAGTGCCATGCTTCTAGGAATTCCCTGGCTGTTCTTTGTTTGGCTTGCCCTATAATGGTAGTGTTGTCCCAGTCAAATTCATGTTGCTTGTTGTCTGCGTGTGTGGCTACTAGGGATAGCTGGTCATGTCGTTTGACTGGGTGAATTTGACTGGGACAATACTACCATTATAGGGCAAGCCAAACAAAGAACAGCCAGGGAATTCCTAGAAGCATGGCACTCATCCACAAACTCCATCAACAAACACATCGACCTGGACCCAATATACCAACCACTACAGCGGACAGCTGAAACTGACAACCGGAAGCGGCAGGGACAGACCACTATAAATGCCGGAGGAAACACCACAGAAGCGCTTCACAGGAGGCTCCCAAGCACTGAGGATGTCACCTAGACAGGGGATGAAACGTTTGCAACAAAAACTTCCAGCTCGGCAAACAGAACCACAGCAACGAGCACCCGAGCTACAAATCTTCTCACAAACTTCAAAAAGTAAGAGTTTGAGGTTTTCATACAAATATATGTGTTCATGAAAATGTGTGTTGCTGTTGTGTTCATCATAGGATATTGTAGTGAGCAGTGGTCAAATCCTGTGAAGAAATAGGCAACGTGTCAGAACTGCCCATTACCAACCACTCATCACACAAGATGATGGCTTGGATACTGAAAATAACATACTGGCAACAATCACACATGTATGACAAGTGATATAGCCAGAGTGAAGCTAATCATACTAGCTCCACAAGTCTAGATTTGGTTGTGTCATACATTCACCAAAGCATCATCTTAATATGTAGAGCCAATGTGTGCGACAATGAACATTTTATTCGGAAAGAATTCCCATTGTTTTAGGAAAACAGGTGAGATGTTGTATTATTGCATAGATTCCGGTCTAGACAGGCAGGCGACACGAAAGAGAGTGATATGAAATCACATCATGTAACATTCCAGTACTTGTCTCACCTTCAATATTGGAGTCAGTGTTGTGTGTTCAATCAGTCTGTAATCTGTATGTAATTTACAGTAATATTTAGTAAGCACAGAATGCAGACTACATATATTTGTCTGATTAGAGTTGTTAATAAGCTTTGGGACATTTGCCTCAAAATATACCCAAACTTGAGTGTGGCAAGGGGCTGTACAATGACTAATTAGTTACCACTGCTGCCTCACAGTGCCAGAGACCAGAGTTCGATTCCAGTTTCAGGTGACTGTCTGCATGGAGTTGCACATTATCCCCGTGTCTGCGTGGGTTACCTCCAGGAGCTCTGTTTCCTTCCCACAGTCCAAGGATACGCACGTTAGGTGGATTGGTCATGTTAAATTGCCCATAGTGTTCATAGTGAGAGGCTAGGTGGATTAGCCATGTTAAATACAGGCATACAGGGATAGGATAGGGGCTAGGTCTGGCTGGAATGTTCTTTGGAGCTTCGGTGTGGAGTTGATGGGCTAAATGGCCTGCTTCCATTTAGGGATTCTATGATTCTTGTGTGGTGTATGTTACATGAGCTAACATAAAGGGCAGTGCTCAGAACAGAGTGATATACTAAAGGTAATATCAACTATTAAAGGACCTATGCAAGTATCCTAAAGGTAATTAAAATGCCAGTTACATTCCTATGGCAATATAGAACCCTTTTCAGTGCAATCCTATTCCATGTCAAATGATGAATAAACATTTATTTAATGACAGATTTACAAAGCGATTTAGAGATTTATTTGTCAATGTTAGATTGTGACACTAGCAGGCCGAGAATCAATTAGTTAATTTACAGACTATGTACACGCATGGCAGACACTTTTAATTTCAGTGATTCACTGCAATTATAGTTTCAACTTATAAACGGAAATGCAACTCAACATCAGTAGAACCATTTGCATTCTGTTGCACATCATTTGTACTGGTCTTACTTTCCATCTTTGCCTTTCAGTTACAATTTTCAGATAAAAATTACTTAATAAGATGCAAATTAAACTTTGAGCTAAAACTGAGCCCTTGAGACAAAATTCTGAAATGATCTCATTTGTATTGAGAGGTAGGTTGATCTGCAGTAGATTGATACAGCACTCCTGGCTAAGTTTACAGTCTATCATTTTCAGCAAGAAGGAAAATATAAATGATATAATATTTACCAGAATTAGGTTAGGTTTCAGCCATCTGCAATTCAATAGAGAAATGATACAAACTATATTCTGTGGGTGAAGAAGATCCATTAACCCTTAAGTGTTAAGGTCGTAAGGGAGCATTGAAGACCTTCCATGTATCTCCTAAATTCTTAAGGCATTCCTAATCAGTCCTGAGCACAATTTTATGAAGTCAAAATACTCTCACTTGCCTATCATCTGAAATATTGGGCTCATCTCCATGGCAACTCTCAGCCTCATAATAGTGATCAAGGGAATAATCCACTGGAATATTTTCAGATGGATAATCATCATCATTTGCAATTATCATCATTCAATTATAGCTTCACTTTTTGCAATTCTTTTCAGCAAGTTATAAAGCAAAATAATCATAACACAGTCTGGGATATTGAGGGGGAAATAACATCAAGTCGGTTAGGTTAGAGTGGCTCCCCCATTACGTTTTTCTATTTAGGCTTACAAATTAATTTGAGGTCTGCCGTCCCCATACACTAGATCATGAGGAAACCAAGAAACATAGAACAAAGGGCAGAACTTGCACTGGATTATTCCTGATTGTAGTTGGATCCTGAAGTAGGATTACTGTTGATTATCAGTAAAGACGGCACCAACAGTGCTATCAGGCACCACTGCTTAGCAATAACCTGATCACTGGCCAGGGCCTCTAAGTTCCTGATTATTTTTATCTCAAAATATAGTTTACTCATAAAAATCTTTGTATACATACATTGTCGTTATAGCAATTCAATTCTGTACACAGTCTTTACATATGGAGAACAAACAAACCCAAGGCATTTCTTACTTATACAAGACTATATTTACATACATTTGAGGCACGCGAGGGTCTGAAAACTGAACAGACCTATTTAACTTTGGCAGAGAGACCTTAGACGTGGCCTTTCCCCACTGCATCTTGGCAGCAGCTTCCCCAAACTTTAGTGCATCCCTCAGCACGTAGACCTGGACCTTGGAAAGTGGTAGTCTGCAACACTTGGTCAGGGTCAACTCCTTGCTCTGAAAGACCAATAGGTTTTGGGCAGACCCAAGTCTTTCACCGGGTAGATGGTCCTCCAGGTGCAGTCAATATTTATAACGGCATGCATCCTGAGCTGCTCGGGACGAACATTGAAACAACGACCACTGCATCTTTCTCCAGATTCCTTTGGCATAAATCCGCAGGAGATGTATGATGATGTCTACCCTCTTCCCACTGCTTCGAGGGCAGTGTGTGGTGACGAGCTCCTGATTTCATCATAACTTTGGCTCAAACATGGATGAAACAACTCCAGAGGTGAGGTGAAAATCAGGCCACATTTAACAGAGTGCGGCATCAAAGAACACTAGTAAAACGTATGTCAATGGGAATCGGGGGTAAACTCTCTACTGATTGAACTCATACCTGGAACAAAGGACGACAGTTATGGTTGTTGGAGGTCAGTCGTTTAATCTCCAGGACATCTCTGTAGGAGATCCTCAGTGAAGTATATCAGGTCCAATAATCTTCAACCTCTTCATCAATAACCTCCCTAACATCATAAAGTAAGTGGTAGGGATGTTTGCATATGACTGCATAATTCAGCACCATTCACAACTCCTTGGATACTGAAGCAGACCATGTCCAAATTCAACAAGATCTGGACAGTATACAGGCTTGGGCTGAAAAGTCACAAATAACATTCATGCCACATAAAAAAACAGATAATATTATTCTCTAACAAGAAAGAATCTAACAATAGTCCCTTTCCTTTCATTGATGTTACCATCATTCGATTATCTACTATCAACACCCTGTAGCAAGAATTAAAGTGGAGCAGCTACATAAACACTGTGGCAGGTCAAAGATCCGGAATCTTGCAGCTAGTAGCTCACCTCTGGACTCCCTAAAGCTTGACAAGCATTTACAAGGCAATAGTTAGGTCGGTGAGGAAAAAGTCTTCCATTGCTTGGATGTGTGCAACTGTAATAACACTCAAGGAGCGTGACACCATCCATGACAGAGCAGCCTACTTGACTAGCACCACATCCACATACATCAACTCTCACCACTACTGATGTTCAGTCGTAGCAGTGTGGACTATCTGCAAGATGCACTGTAGAATTTCACCAAGACTCCATAGACCACAACTTCCAAATCCATAGTCACTACTATCTAGAAGGATGAGGGCAGCAGATGCATGGAGTGATCACCATTTGCAAGTTCCCTTCCAAGTCATTCATCATCCTTTTACAGACTAGGCCAGACCACGCGACACATTCCGAAGCAGGCAGCCCAGAACATAACTTTGCAATTTGTTTCCGTAAGTGTACAGTGAAAATTACCCGGAGCAAGTTAGCGAGGTTGACTGCCAGGTTTTAAACAGAAAAAATTTATTCACAAAATTACACAATGAAGCACAAAATACAGAATAAAGAACCCCTACAGAACTCAGTCTATCTAAACTAGACTTAATTATGCTGTTCCGAATATACACATCAGTCCCAATAAGCAAACCCCTTAAACACAGTGAAACGAAACAAAGGCTTACAAGTCGAAGTTAGAAAGGCAGAGGTGGAGAGACTCTAGCAGCCTGCTTCCACACAGCTCCACAGCTGATCTCCCTAACTAGTTCTAGACTGAACTGCTCAGCTAGAGAGCTGGCCATGCCCCTTGACTTATACAGGTTACTTCTAAAGACATAAAAACTTTGGCCTAAAGACTCATCTGTTTACATATAAACAAAAAGGCCTTTCATCTCTGTTCCAAACCCAGCCGTTTTGCAGCCCAGCCTGTTTACAACCCCTCTGAGAAAAACCAAGGACACAGTCTCCTTGAGAAAAGGAACAGTTTTTAGAAAAAAGGAACAGCTTTGTGACACCTCCCCCTTAAAAAAATGAACCCTCAATATCAAAAGATGGCTTCATTTTCAAAACCCTTCAAAAACAAACTAGTTAGTTGTGTAAAACACACATATAAACTATACTAACTATGCACACATGCAAACATGCACCAACATGTGAACACATCTTCCAACATGTGAATTTAGGCCATGGCACACCCGTCACCGAGCGCCTCTGTATCTCATTCCAGTCTCGATAATGCATTGGCAATCATGTTTTTGCGACCTGCCACATGCACAATTGTCAAACTGAATGGCTGCAACACCAAGCTCCATCTAAACACTCTTGTCCTTAAATGTTTCCACAATTGACAGTGGGTTATCATCAGTGTATACGATTGTCTCAGATGCACTGCTGATAATATAAACACTGAAATGTTGTAATGTCAACACCAAGCTCAAAGTCTCTTTCTCCACCGTTGAATATTTCTGTTAATGAATGTTCAACTTTCTGGAAAATGGGTGTTTCTATTCCCTTGTCATCCTCCTGCAGGAGCACCGCACTGACACCCACATCACTGGCATTGATAGCCACCTTGAAAGGCTTCATGTAATCAGGTGTGGCTAATAGCAAGGCAGCGATTAACACCGTTTTTAGGCTGCCAAATGCCTTTTGACAGTCCGCTGTCCACTGAAACTTCTTGGCCTTTTTTAGCAATTCAGTGAATGGAGTAGCCAAACTGCTAAAATTTGGCACAAACTTTTGGTAAAATCTCCAATTACTTTCATTTTCACATCCCGTGGAGCCATTTGTCCATGTCCAATAATATGGCCCAGGAAGGTGACTTGGGCTTTGGCAAATTCATTTTTAGCTAGGTTTACCACCAAGCCTACCTTCTGAAATCGATCGAACAAGTCCAATAAATGCTGTAAATGTTCCTTCCATGAGTGACTAAAAATCACCAGGTCATCAATATACACCACACAGTTGGGTAACCCAGCAATGACCTGATTAGTCAGTCTCTGAAATGTGACTGGAGCATTTTTAAAATCAAATGGCATGCTTTTGAACTGATATAGTCCATTTGGCATTACGAAAGCTGAAATTGCCTTTCTTCTCTCTGACAGAGATACTGTCCAGTAGCCTCTGAGCAACTCTAACTTAGAAATATAAGTTGCTTGGCCCACCTTTTCAACACAGTCCTCCAAATGCGGAATTGGATATGCATCAGCCTTTGTAACAGCATTGACTTTGCATTATCAACACATAACCATCTGGCTTTGGCACCATGACTATGGGTGAGCTCCAGTCGCTATAACTCACTTCAATTATGCCATCTTGGAGCATGCATTCTATCTCCTTCTAAACCTGTGCCAACTTTAGAGAGTTTTGCCTATAAGAATGTTGCTTAATCGGAACAGCATCTCCTATATCTACATCATGCACAATTAGGTTACTACATCCCAGTTTAATCCCACATATCTCCCCATGTGATAGTAACAACTCTTTCAGGTCATTTTGATTTTCTTGTGGAAGGTAACTAAATAACTTATTCCAATTTTTGACAACTTGCTCATTGTCTAATTCAGAATCTCTGAATTTGGTTCTTCCTTCTGTGCTGTGATCATTAACAGCCTCTCTTCTTGCTTTCCTTCCCTGTCAAAATACCTTTTGAACATATTCAATATGACACACTCTGTGAGATTTCTTCCTGTCTGGAGTCCCTATCAAGTAGTTCACCTCACTCAATTTCCTCTCAATTTGATAAGGTCCATTAAACCTTGCTTTTAAAGGTTCACCTCTTACTGGAAGTAATATCTGTACCTGATCCCCAGTTGTGAATTTGTGATTTCTTGTCTGCTTCCTGTTTCAATGTATGCTGTGATACTTTTAAATGCTGTCTAGCCAACTCTCCAGCTCTATTTAGTCATTCTCTAAAATTTAACACATAGTCCAAATGGGCGGTCTCTGAATTCTGACTTATTAATTTCTCCTTAATCAATTTTAATGGTCCTCTTACTTCATCCCCAAAACTTAATTCAAATGGACTGAATTTGGTCGATTCATTCGGTGCATCTCTGATTGCAAAAAGTACAAACAGAACTCCCTTATCGCAATCATCTGGATAATCCTGACCATAAGCCCTCAACATAGTCCTTAGTGTTTGATGCCATCTCTCTTGCACTCCCTGCAATTCTGGATGGTATGCAGTAGATATGAATTGCTTTATTCCCAAGCTCTCCGTAACTTCCTTGAATAGTTTGGATATGAAGTATGACCCTTGATCTGACTGGCTCTCTACTGGTAGTCTGTATCTAGTAAAAAAAATTGAGTAATTTTTCTACAACCCTTTTAGCTGCAATATTGCATAATGGAACTGCCTCTGGAATTTTCATGGATACATCCATTATTGTTAATAAATACTTATTCCCACTTTTTATTTGAGGTAGGGGACCTTCATGATCAATCAAGACTCTTGTGAAAGGTTCCTCAAATGCTGGAATAGGTCTTAAAGGTGCAGGTTTTATTACTGCCTGTGGTTATCCAATTAGCTGACATGTATGACGCGCCTGGCAAAATCCAACTACATCCTTGTGTAGTTCAGGCCAGTAAAAACGGCTTTGTATTTTAGCCTGTGTTTTCCTCACCGCTAAATGACCTCCAAGTGGTAGCTCATGTCTCACTCGCAACAACTCCTCTCTATACCCTACTGACAAAACAATTGGATGAACTTCTACCCATTTCTCATCTGCTTGAATATGTGATGGTCTCCATTTCCTGATTAAGACATCATTTGTTAAGTAATAACACACAGGGAATGCATTCACTTTCCTTTTCTGTATATGCCTTTTGCTCCAACTATTCAAACTTCTCATCTTTCTGCTGTAACTCAATAAGCTTAGCAGAGCTAAAGATACTTGCATGTTTACCTAGTTGCTCCTGCTCTGTCCCACGTATCTGATCAAAAACAGTCCCTGATAAAGTTATGTCAGCTTCCTTACCTGTGCCTTTTGAACTCTCCTGCTTCAGCTTGTGCCTCTATGACCCTGTGACCACACAATCTGGGAAGATCCCTGGATAAGCACCCTGCATTTCTTCGGTTGTTGCGTCTCCACTGACTTTTCATCTAGAGCAGGCAGCATACATACTGGTGAATCAGCTATATCATTTGCAAGGACAAATCGTATTCCTGAAGCAGAGAATTTGTTCAGTACTCCACCT
This sequence comes from Chiloscyllium plagiosum, assembly GCF_037043375.1. Lineage (NCBI taxonomy): Eukaryota > Metazoa > Chordata > Chondrichthyes > Orectolobiformes > Hemiscylliidae > Chiloscyllium > Chiloscyllium plagiosum. Next base: position 49,168,195 of record NW_028270161.1, read on the forward strand.
CAAATGCACAACCACCTCATGAAGGAGCAGTGCTTCAAAAGGTAATGCTTCCAAATAAACCTGTTGGACTGTAACCTGGTGTTGTGTGATTTTTAACTTTGTACACAAATTCTCCACTCTTCTCTGGACTCTCTAGCCTCACTTTACGTAATTGAGCACTTTTTGTCTAACCATGAATTCCTGTTACCAGTACCTTTTCTGGCAATAGTCCCTCAGGAGTACATATCTCCTCATCCTTCAGTATCATTGACTGAGAGGATCCTGTGTCCCTTAATATTATAACCTCTTTACCTGGTACTCCTGGCCTATGTGAATAAACTTTACCTTTGCATGTATATTTTTTAAGCAGATCTAGTACTTCCTCCTTAATCAATCTCTGACCATCTTGTACACTCTGAGGCAGCTGTCTAACTTCCCTTGTGCTTTTTGTTAATAGTCCAACACAGCTCCCAGGCTTGTCCGGTTTTCCTACATCTGGCTTTCTCCTAGCCCACTAACACTGATTTTGTGTGGCCCTCTTTATTACAATGAAAACACCAGAGCTTTTTAACTTCTTTGTCCCCCTCAAGGGTTTCTTTTTTACCCTGTGTTAAGTTCTCCTTATGATCTTCACTAGGATCTACCTTTCCCTTTCCACATGAGATTTCTCTTTGCCCCAATTTCTATCCCTCATGGACTGAAATTGATTCTGGAAGCCAAACCGTGTATTCTGGAGCAGTTCATATTCATCAGCCACTTCAGCTGCTAACCTTGCTGTTTTAACTCTCTATTCTCCCACATGACTTTGTACTACTTCAGGCAGTGAATCTTTGAATTTGTCCAAAATAATTACTTCTCTAAGGGCATCGTAGGTTTGCTCGCTTTTTAAAGCTCTTATCCATCTATCAAAATTACTCTGTTTGATCCTTTCAAACTCAGTGTAGGTTTGACCAGGGTCCCTCCTTAGATTCCTGAAGCATCATCTATAGGCTTCTGGTACAAGCTCAAATACACTTAAAATGGCTTTTTTCACCTCCTGATACTCCCCAGATACCTCCTCCGATCGTGATGGCAATGTGGGTTTTGTTGATCCAAACAAGGCTCTTGCTCTTATCAGAAAGATGCTGTGACACTTGAAAAGTAAATTGAATCTATTTATAAAGATTTTCTTTATAAATAGTTTCAATTTACTTTTCAAGTGTCACAGCAGCTCTCTGATAAGAGGGAAAGCCTTGTTTGGATCAACAAAACCCACATTGCCACTGGCATTTGTTTAGCCACCTTTTCAAATGAGAGGAAAAAGACTTCCACATCCTTCGCATCAAATTTAGGCAATGCTTGATCATAATTAAGCAGTTTCTCACTGGGCTTCTGACTACCAGAGGCTTGCTCATCCTCACTAATCCTACCCTCAGCCTTTATCTCCAACCTTTTAAGCTGACTTTCCTTTTTAAGTGTCCGTTTCAGATGTTCAAAAACTTTCTCTTTTTGTTTCTCTTCTGTTGTTCTCCCTTTTTCTTTCTCTACTGCTGCTCCAACCCCAGCTTGTCTGCCAAGCGGTCTTATTCAATTTTTCCAAAAATCACAAAGTCACCGGGTCCACTTCTCAAGACTTTTTGGTGACTGATCGATTACAATCCCAACCTTTGTCTACCAACCAAACCAACGCCCGAAATAAAGACACGAGCACCTATCACTCCCTGTTTAACATCCTGGACGAGCTGACAATCTGCTGTGGACTAGGCCAGACCATACTCAACACATTCCTAAGCAGGCAACCCAGATCATAACTTTGCAATTTGTTTCCGTAAGTGTACAATGAAAATTACCCAGAGTAAGTTAGCAAGGTTGACTACCAAGTTTTAAACAGACAAACATTTATTCACAAAATTACACAATGAAATACAAAGAACAGAATAAAGAACCCCTACAGAACTCAATCTAACCAAACTACACTTAATTATGTTGTTCCGAATATACTCAACAGTCCCAATAAGCAAACCCCTTAAACACAGTAAAATGAAACAAAGGCTTACAGGTTGAAGTTAGAAGGGCAGAAGGAGAGAGAGTCTAGTAGCCTTCGTCCACACAGCCCACAGCTGATCTCCCTAACTAGTTCTGGACTGAACTGCTCAGCTGGAGAGCTGGTCACGCCTTCTTGACTTATGCAGGTTACTTCTAAAAACTATCAAAGCTTTGGCCTAAAGACTCATCTGTTTGCATATAAACAAAAAGGCCTGTCATCTCTGTACCAAACCCAGCCATTTTGGAGCCCGGACTGTTATTAACCCCCCTCTCAGAAAAATCAAGAGGACATAGTATCCTTGAGAAAAGGAACAGCTTTTAGAGAAAAAGGACCAGCTTTGTGACAATCCTGACTTGGAAATATATCATTGTTCCTTCAGTGCCACTGGGTCAAATTCCTAGAATCTACCCATTTATAGTATTGTTGGTTGACCTACAGCACATGATTGACAGTAGCTCACAAAGGTAGCTCACCAATACCCTCTCCATGGCAACTGGAAACGGATCAGCAATACCTCATTACATGAATGAATTGAAGATGAACTAGCCACTATGAAGTTGAAAATGAGTGGACTTGATGGTTTTTTTCTTGTCCTTACCACCATGCACTTATGGTTTATGGCAATATTCAGGCTGCACTGACAATGCTTTGTATTGGCTCTCCTTTTTAAGATGACTTAGAAGGACCTTAGAGAAAGATAGAGACAGTTAGTTCTTTACCTTAAGCAGAAAAAAAATCCTGGCCCTATTCATCCATCTTATGGCTTGAACAGGTCTAGTTTGTGAGAATTTAAATAATATTGGAAAATTTACAGAGCTTTGGCTGGGGAAAGGAATCTCTAGTTTGACCCTCTGTGTGAAATTTAATTTGACGATTAGAAGGTATGTGGTCGGAAAAGTAAGCAAGCCACCAGAGGCTGTGAATAACTTTAGACTGGTTCTTTGAGTTTGAAATTCTTACTTACGGAACAGGGTAAAATACAAACATAGAGGAATTATTTACGTCCTTCTGAGAGTTCAATGAGGGATCATTCTTGTATTTCAGAGTGTACATTTCCCACTGAATATTGTTTGGATAATGTTGCTTTTAGCTTGTGCATTACAGCAAAATTCTTAAAACTTTAAATTTTGCAATATGTTCCTGACAGTCAGCCATCAGATATGCATGTAATCATTCTGAGACTTGTCACTGTCAACAGGGAACCTAACACACACAAGACCAAAATATTGGGGATTCTGAAACTATGAAATAAAAACAGAAAATACTGGACATACTCAGAAGGTCTGACAGCACCTGTGAGAATAGAGATGGAGTTAATGTTTCAAATCAGTGACCTCTCATCAGACCCAGAACATGTTCTACAGACGTACTGAAAGGAATTAGGGGAGGGGAAGTGAAAGAAAAGTTCCCTCTTTCACCTCTTTCTTAGGTACATCGATGAACTGTATAGGAGCTAGTGCCTCTTCGCATCCAGAAATGGAAAATCTCATCACGTTGCTTGCAATTTCCATGCTTCTCTCGCCTTCACTCGGTCTCTCTTGGACACTTGCCAATTCTTCCTTGGTTTCTCTGTTCCCATTTCTGGAGCTGGGGTATCAGGCCACTGATTAGCAATGCTAACTGACTACATTTGTTCATAGCTCACTTCCTGTAAGGGTTTCATTAATCCATTCTCCCAGTTTCTCCACCTCTGCTTCATCTGTTCATAAGCAGTAGCCTTTGGAAATAAAACTTCCAACAACAGACCTTTCTTTTCCCTCTCTAAGGATCCATGCCCCGCAACCCACCACCCTGTGTGTGATAGCACCCTCAACCCTGTCCATTCCATTTCATACATTTCTACTTTCACCCATTCACCTGTGTCATGAATCAGACCAGACCCCCTCAGAATATTTTAAAAAGACAGCCTGGACCCTAACTTTTTCTTATTTGAAAGGTGAAATGTCGTGTTCCAGATGCAATGAGACTGATTAAACTACTTGATGTTAAGCAAAACACAATTTATTTAAACACCATAGTTAAAATACAAACAAAGGAAAGAGGAATTTAGAACAACAACACTATTGGAAAACTTAACCAAATAATAGATTCAGTAATTATGAGTAATTAACTGTTCCGATGCAGTAACATCCCATATACACACCCCTCTGCAAAAAGTCAAATTCAGACACAGATTCTCACATGCAGTTCTCCAATCCAGGAGGAAAAATACATCAAAAGAAAACTCAGAGCGTGTAGCAGCTAGGAGTTACTCACTGAAGCTTCCAATTCTCTTGAGAGCCCCAAAGCTTGTTCTTAAAGCCTAACCTAAAAACTAAAACACTCAAACAAAAATGAGAAAGCCTGGTTTGTGAGAGTTGCCCACCCTCAGGCTGCTTCTATTGTTCCAAATTTAAAGAAAACACATGGTATCACAGGTTGTTTACTTTCTTAAGAACATTGACGTTTCAGGCATAAGCCCTTCATCAGGATGCCTGAAATGTCGACTCTCCTGCTCCTTGGATACTGCCTGACCTGCTGTGCTTTTCCAGCAGCTTACTCTTTGACTCTGATTTCCAGCATCTGCAGTCCTCACCTTCTCCTACTTTCTTAAGAAAGCTTGTCATTTCTGCCTTACAAATTCTCTTTAGGGAAAAATAGGTCAAAATAACCTCGTGGAAGTTACATTGATGTCACACGTGCACCTCAGAGCCGCAGTGGTGTTCCAGTTGGACTTCACCTTCCATTCCTTCAGCCTCTCCATTTAATAGATCAGTTTCTGTCTACTTTGCCACACCGGCTTGATGCTGTCAGCAAATACATCTTCCCCTCTGGTCCTCCTTCAACATTCTAAAGGAGTTGCTCCCTCCTTGACACCCTCGTCCATTCCTCAGGCAATTTCTTTTCTTCTGACAGCAACTATCCATTCAAGCAGAAATTGCAGCACCTGCAGTTTTATAATCTCCTTCTTATTTCCCAAGACACTGAGCATTCCCTCTAGGTGAAATAGTGATCTGCGTGTTGTTTTATGCAATTGCATGTACTCTATTCTATTAACAGTGTTGTCTGTTTTACATCGGGGAGACCAAACACAGATTGGATGTTCACTTCACAGAATATCTTCACTCAGTCTGCAAGCTTCCAGTTGATTGTCCTTTTAATTCTCATTTTGCACCTACAGTGAGCTCTCTAGCATAGAACATAGAGCATAGAACTGTACAAAACAGTACAGGCACTTTGGCCCTCAATGTTGTGCTGACCTTTTATCCAACTCTGAGATCAAACTAACCTACATACTCTACATTCTACTCTCATCCAAGTGCCTATCCAAGAGTTGCTTAAATGTCCCTAATGTATCTGACTCTAATACCACTGCTGACAGTGCATTCCACCCACCCAGCACTCTCTTTATCCTCCGTATTCTCCCCATGTTCCAATGACCTACAATATCACCCTCAAAGAGCAGCATCATGTCTTCCAGTTAGACGTTTTATAACCTTCGAGGCTCAACATCGAGTTCAACAATCGAGAGTGTGGTGCTGGAAAAGCACAGCTGGTCAGGCAGCATCTTAGGAGCAGGAGAGTCGACGTTTTGGGCAAAAGCAATTCATCAGCCTTTCTCCTGCTCCTCGGATGCTGCCTGATCTGCTGTGCTTTTCCAGCACCACACTCTTGACTCTGACCTCCAGCATCTGCAGTCCTCACTTTCTCCTAATTGAGTTCAACAGTGTCAGATTGTAACTTCGAAACCCATTTTGCTGTTGATTTTGGTCAACAGCTGTTTAAAATTCACCCATTCACACCTCCTATAGGCTCATCATTTGATTCGTTACTGCTCTGTTACTAACTTCTTGTTCCACCACCTTCCCTTTTGTTCTTTAATCACTTCTACATTCCACTTTATCACAGGCCTTCCTTTTTGTTCATAGAATCCCTACAGTGTGCAAGCAGGCCATTGGGCCCATCGAATCCACACTAAACTGCTGAAGAGCATCCTACCCAGACCCTGTAACCCTGCATTTCCCATGGCTCATCCACCTAGTCTCAACATCCCTGGACCCTGTGGGAAATTTTGCCTTACTAATTTACACATCTATGGACTGTGCCCACACAGATATGGGGAGAATGTGCAAACTTCACACAGATGGTCACCCGAGGCTGGAATCAAACCCGGGTCCCTGGCACTGTGAGGGAGCAGTGCTCACCACTGTGCCACCATGCTCTTTGCTGCCTTCTCACTTCCTTCCCTCAGAACTTGCTACATCTCTAACTTTATCCAGGTCTGATAGAAGATTATCAACCTAAAATGTTAATTTTGATTTTCCTTCAACAGAATGGTTCTTGACCTTATTGACCATTTTAAGAATTTTTTAAGTTGGAAACTTTCATTTTCTAATCAACACTATTGCCTATCTAGCAGCTTTGTGAGGAATCCATTACCACAAGGACATCACTAAAGGAAACGTTTACACCACCGGTATTTCAGAGTCATCACTGGTAAACAAAACAATGTAACCTCACCACCATCAGCCACATCCCTAGGACTAAAGAAAAACCAACAAAAACTGTAGTATTACTGGGTCTAACAGTTTATCAATTGACATTATGCTACTGTTGGAATGGAAGATGTAAAAATAAATATGTACTTTATGATATTAATGTTGGATCAATTGAACAAACTTGTACAGGGAGGTGATCTTCTCAAAGCAAGAAAGACCTTGGTTTGGTGATGCTTGAGAATACTGTGGCTATTTGGTTCAGGCTGAGGCAGAGTTTAGCAAATACTCTGGAAAGCGAAACTGTCTGTGGCTGAAGAGCAAGGTGAATGCTTTTGTTTTGTTTATTCTTTAATGGATGTGGGTGTCGCTGGCAAGGCCAGTGTTTATTGCTCATCCGTAACTTCCCTTGAACTAGGGGTCACTCGGCCATTTCAAAGGGGAGGTAACAGGCACCACTTGCTCTGTGCCTGGAGTTACATGTTGGTCACACCATAGAGTCATAGAGACATACAGCACGGGAACAGACCTTTGGGTCTAACTTGTCCATCCCGACCAGATATCCGAAGTTAATCTAGTCCCATTTGCTAGCATTTGGCCCATATTCCTCTAAACCCTTCCTATAAGGGTGACTTTACATAGGTTTATAAAATCATGAGGGGTATAGATAAGGTGGAATGGCAGGTGTCTTTTTCCTAGAATGGGGGCGATCAAGATTAGACAGCATTTTTTTAAGATGAAAGGAGAAAGATTTTTAAAAAAGACAAGAGGAGCAATTTTTTTAGACAGAGAATGATTCATGTGTGGAATGAACTTCCTGAAGAAGTGGTGGGTGCCGGTGCAGTTACTAGGTTGATAAGACATTTAGATAAGCACATGATTAAGAAATATTTGAAGGGATATGGGTCAAGGACAGGCAGATGGGGCTAGTTTAGTTGGCATATACTGGTTGGACCGTGGGGTCTGTTTCCATGCTGCATGACTCCATGGCTCTATGACACCATTCATTTACCCATCCAGATGCCTTTTAAATGTTGTAAGTGTCCAAGCTACCTCCGTCAGGGTAGCAGATTTTTATTTCCTAAATAAAAATAAGTCAAGGGGAATAGTGAATCAGATGCCTTTTTATGACAATTGATGTCTATCTTTATTAAGGTTAACTTTATTGTCTAGATTTCTTAAATTAATTTACATTCTGCCAGCTACTGTGGAAGGGCTTGAACCGCTGTCCCCAGTGCATTAGAATGAGGCTCATGACTATCCCAGTGGTATACCTATTCCACTATTAAAAATTGAGATGAAGGAGAAGCCATTAAAAATTCCCATTAAAAATTGAGATGAAGGAGAAGCCAGGTGTGTTTGAAAATGCACATTTATTATTGCACATCTGAGGAGGCTTGATCAAGACTTAATTATTGGTTCATTTATAAGAATTCCTATGCAAATTATTCAATGAAAGAGGAAAAGATTGAAAGCTCATTTGAACTCCATACTCACTCTCATGAGATTGTTCACCATACTTCAACAACCATGAAAATCTGGTTCTGACATGGAAACTAGAAGACTTGGGACCAATACCCACAGAGATCAAAATAGACTAGAGCCACAAGATGTGGTCTGGCTCATCTTAATAAATCGTAAATGATACAGTTTGTTCATCATGCTTTCATAGAAAGATTTGCGATATTTGTTGCATGAGTTTTGCGGTGAGTTGTAATATTTAACCAGGATATAGAATGTGACCTTTTCTAACAAGTCAGATGGACATCAAATATTCTTTGTCACTCCTGCACATTTGTGTGGCCATAATGTGAATGCACACTTCTGTAGTGATTGCCAAGTAACTGCTATAGGTTGCACAAATATAAACTTTCAAACAAGAGCTTGATCCTAATTAACAGTTGATTAATGGAAGTCAGACAGTTTTGCCTAGTAACACAATATTGACATAAGCCTTTGAATGATTGCACTGCAGTGTGAAGTTCCGTACCATTTTATCAAGCAATTATTCTAAGTCATGGAATAAAATCAAAGGTAAATTGCCAAAGTGATTAGGAAATTTTCCAAGATTAACACCGAAACCTAAATTTAGCACGCGCCTGAATCAAGTGTTGATTTAAAGGTACTACTTCCCTTCCTATTTTCTGCCTGTCTAACTGCCTAGTTGTATTTGGTGTTGGTGTACAGATGCTGCAAATGCAGCTCTGTTAGAATTTTCTATTCACATACTTCCTCTTTACTCTCATAATCTTGCCAGGGCTCATAAGCATGATTCTAATTGGGTCAGAAGTATGGACAGCAGCCTATGCAGTTCTGGAACACAGATGTTGGGAGACTAGTGCTACCCTATATGTTCACTAATATGTCTCTCCCCCATGTCTTTTCTTTATGCTAAAACACATGTGTCAAGTGATTTGTGTATAGACAGTATGTGTGCCAGACTAATGAAGATTGGTAGATGAAGAGAAAGAGTCTCATCCAGACATATCCAATGGACCAACCTGGCTGTTTAGTTTCACTTCCATCTGAGAATTAGTTGCATGCTAAAGAGAAGAATCAATATAGTCATGTGCAGTATGCCAGCTGTTAATTATTTATCCATCTCAAAGGTATGAAGCTTTGAAAGTGTCCAATTTGCAACCCTGGAAATTGAGCTGTTCAGTTTTCAGCTATCATCTTGTTGCACATTGACAAATGAACTAACAAATATAGCCTCAGTGCTACAGGTATACGCTGGCAATCTGAGGAGACAACACATTTCTTTGTGAAGAAGGGAAGACTAAAGGAGCAGAGGCTATAATAAGAAAGGTAAATGGAATTCTGGCATTTATTGCAAAAGGACTGGATGATGCAAGTAGAGAAGAGTTGTTACAATTATATAAGACATTGGTGAGACCATAGAGTCATACAGCATGGAAACAGACCCTTCGCTCCAACCAGTCCAAGGTGAACATAATCCCAAACTAAACTAGTCCCACCTACCTGCTCCTGCCTGTATCCCTCCAAACCTTTCCTATTCATGTACTTATCCAAATGTCTCAGGAAGTTCATTCCACATGTGACATCAGGAATGTTGTGTCCAGTTCTGGTCTCTTTTACTTGAGGAATGTAGAATGTGGTGGTACTGGAGGCAGTTCAGAGGAGGTTAACTAGGTTGATTCGAGGGATGAAAGGGGTGCTGTAATAGGTGTGGTCGAGTAGCTTGTGTCTGTAGTTGCTGGAGCTCAGAAGAATGAAGGGGGATCTGATTGCAGGATATAAAATGCTAAAAAGAATTAATAAGGTGGATGTGGAACAGATGTTCCTCCTTGTAGGACAGTCTCAAACAGGAGAGCATAGATATAGAATGAGAGGAGGTCGGTTCAAAACTGAGATGAGGAGAAACTACTTCTCAGAGGGTTGTGGAGGCAGAATCAATCAAGAGATCCAACAAAGAAATAGATGTGTTTTTGATAAAAAGTGGGATGAAGGGTTGTGGGGAACAGGCAGAAGAGTGGAGTTGAGACCAGGATAAGATCAGCCACGATCATGTTAAATGGTGGAGCAGGATTGAAGGACTGAATTGTCTATTCCCACTCCTAATTCCTGTGACTTTAGTTGTTAGGACCAACAACAGTGCCATGCTTTTCAACTTTTACCAAAGCCTCAGATATTTTTCAGTTCAAAAGCTTGCCATTTGAAGAAATATACTACCCTTTTACATTCTAAAAGTGTGTGAAAAATTCTGCCGGTGATCTACTTCCCTGTTCACTGTGGCCCTGTTCTCACCAGCAGGAAATCAGGTATGGTCTCCTTCTCTATGCTTAGTGTTTGTGCTCATACACGTGGGGGCAGCCTGGTCGAGAAGAACACTGATTAAGTTTGCCTCTGACTTTGTGATAAATCTTACTAATGTGGTTCAAAAATGACTAAACTTGCCTTCAGCGGTAGTAAACGATGAAAAGGAGCAGCCTGAGAATTTGAATTCACAGCTTTCCATCAAACACGCTCTGCCAATACATAATTGTGAAATGATATGATGGATAATGGGTACAGAGGGCATGTAGCTGAATTGTTAAATTGTCTTTTCCCTGTAGAGACACTGACTGACCTGCTTTTTGCGTTCTGAAAACTGTAAAGGTGTTTGTTATTCAAAAGGGCCGTGGAAATAAACTACCCCACAAGAATAACAACATAGAAACAGGTTGTTCAGCTGACTCACTCCACGGTGCAATAGAGCAGTAGTCCTAATCCCATGTGCCCATCCGATTCCCTAAGCCTTTTCTCCATTTTCAAACAGCTACCGATCTGAAGTCAGTAATGCATTCCATAACTTCTCATTCTCTATGTAAGGGGATCGTTATACTTGACCAAGATACTGTTTACGTTTGAATATCATCCGAGACAAAAATAACATGAACGTTTCTTTTATTTGCTCATTGATAATAAAGTCTATGCTGCAGATTGTAGTGTCCATCCCTAATTGCCTGCCAGAAGGTGGTGGTTAGAGGCAAAAAAAACTGCAGATGCTGGCATCCAAAGTAGAAAGGCTGGAGGCTGGTTGAACACAGCAAGCCAGGCAGCATCAGGAGGTGGAGAAGTCGATGTTTCGGGTGTAACCCTTCCTTGGGACTGGGGGTGAGTGTAGCGGGAGCTGCAGATAAAGGGGGTGGAGGGGGCAAGGTGGTGAAGTGGGGATAGGTGAAGACAGGTAGAGGGTAAAACCTGGTTGGTCAGGAGGAGGAATGAATCCAGTAAGTGGCTGGGAGGAGTGGGAGGGATGGTGATGGGCTGGGAAGGAAGTCGGAGGACGGGAAGGGACGTTATTTGAAATTGGAGAACTCAATGTTGAATTTGCTGGGCTGTAGGCTTCCCAGGCGGAAGATGAAGTGCTGTTGCTCCAACTGGTGGTGTGGTTCATTGTGGCAATGGAGGAAGCCAAGGATAGTCTTGCCGGAAAGGGAATGATATGGGGTATTGAAATGGGCGGTGACTGGGAGCTCATGGTGAGCCACTTATTTAACCACAGATGGCCATGTGTTGGAGGCACACCCACAGTGCTGTTAGGGAGGGAGTTTTAGGATTTTGACCTGATGAAAGTTGGCAGCATGATGGTTCAGTGGTTAGCACGACTGCCTCACAGTGCCAGGGACCCGGGTTCGGTTCTAACCTCAGGCGACTGTCTGTGTGGAGTTTGCACATTCTCCACGTGTCTGTGTGGGTTTCCTCCGGGTGCTCTGGTTTCCTCCCACAATCCAAATATATGCAGGTTAGGTGAATTGGCCACTAAAAAATTGCCATAGTATTCAGGGATGTGTAGGTTAGGTGCATTAGTCAGGGTAAATATAGAGTAATAGTGTAGGGGAATGGGTCTGGGTGGGTTACTGTTCAGAGGGTCGGTATGGACTTGTTGGGCTGAAGGGCCTATTTCCATACTGTAGAGATTTTATGAAAGTGAGGGAATGGCAATGTATTTACAAGACAAGATGATGTGTGACTTGAAGGGAAATGTGCAGGTGGCAGTACTTCTATGTATCTGGCACACACTGCTGCTGTGCATGAATAATGGAAGGTGTTAGTATTTAGTCAATGGGGTACTGATCAAACTATTTAATCCTTGATAGTTTTGAGTGTATTGGACCTTGTAGGAGCTGTATTCAATGGAGAATATTCTGACTTGTGCCCAGTAGATGGTGAAACCCTTCTGAAAATTCAGGAGGCTAGTTACTTTTTTACAGTATTCCTATTCTCTGAGTTGTCAAGAAGAACATATCGGACCCCAAAAGTTTCTCTGTCCACAGACCGGCTATGTTTCTCCAGTGTTTTCTGTTTTTATTTCTCTACCTTGCTTTTGTACAGATCTACTAAAGGTTCCAGGCAAAGAAGACCCTCTGCCGAATATTAAAGGGAGGTGGTTATCCTCTCTTTTTTGGAAGTGATTATTATATGACACTTGTGTAGCATAAATGTTACTCATCTCTTAATAGCCTAAGTCTGAATATTGTCCAGGTCTGAGTGCATGCAGGCATGGACTGTTCCATTCTCTGCAGAATTGCAAATAAAACTGTGAGACCATCCTTACTTCTGATCTTATGATGAAGCTATTGATGAAACAGTTGAAGATGATTGGGGCTCACACCACTGAGGAAGTCCACAGTGACATTTTGGGGTTGAGTTACTTGTTCTCCAAAAACTGCAACAATTTTCCTTGATGCAAGAGAGAGTTTTCATCCTGATTCCCTAACTTTAATTAGGGGCAGCACGGTGGCTCAGTGGTTAGCACTGCCGCTTTACAGCGCCAGGGACCTGGGTTCGATTCCAATCTCGGGCGACTGGTTGCATGGAGTTTGCACATTCTTCCCATGTCTGTGTGGGTTTCCTCCGGGTGCTCCAGTTTCCTCCCACAATTCAAATTTATGCAGGTTAGGTGAATTGACCATGCTAAATTGCCCATAGTGTTCAGGGATGTGTAGGTTAGGTGCACTAGTCAGGGGTAAATGTAGAGTAATGGTTTAGTTGGAATATCCTTTGGAGGGTCAGTGTAGACCTGTTGGGCTGAAGGGCCTGTTTCCAAACTGTAAGGGTTCTATGAACCTTTTTCGGCTCCTTGATGTCCCACTTGGTCAAATACTGACTTGAAGTGAAGGGCAGGCATTCAGGTCTTTTGCCTGTGTTTGCATCAAGGTTGTAATTAGGCCCAGAATCTAGTGGCCTTGCTGGAATCCAAACTGAGTATCACTGAGTAGGTTATTGGTGACTAACTAACTTTTGATAACACTTGATGACCTGCTCCATCAATTTGTTGATAACTTGGAGTAATCTGTTGAGGCGGAAATTGGGTTGGATTGTATTTGCCCTGTTTTTTGTCTACTGTACAGTCCTTGGGCAATTTTCCACATTTTTGGATAAAGGTCGATATTGTAGCTGCACCAGAACAAGTTCTCTGGAGGAAGTTTCTGGAGTTTCAACACCAAACGAGAATGTTGTTAGTGTCTATAGTATGGAGGAGAAAGTGAGGACTGCAGATGCTGGAGATCAGAGCTGAAAATGTGTTGCTGGAAGAGCGCAGCAGGTCAGGCAGCATCCAAGGAACAGGAGAATCGATGTTTTGGGCATAAGCCCTTCTTCAGTGTCTATAGTATGTCAGGTGGACAGAAACTAAAGGCTGAAAACCAGCGAGTGATAGTGGAAGCCTCGAGATAAAGCTGGAGAGGATCATCTATTATCACTTGTGGTTTCAAAAACTTTAACTTTTGGACATGCACATGTGGCTCCACCATTATGGTCGTGAAGCCTCATTGCCATGTTAGATGTGCAACTTGCCCACCACAATTTGTGTCTGGCAATATGGCTCAGTTGGCAGGACACCTGCCTATGACTGGGTGGTTGGAGTTGGGGGATTTATTTCCCATACCAGACAGCTGAGCACAGAATATCAAAGCACTCACAACAGTGCAGTACTGGGGGGGGAGCACGCCTCTCTCAGAGGTATCATCTTTGAGATGTTGAACTGAGGCCCTGTCTGCCTTCTTGGGTACAAGTAAAAGATGCCCTTGACACTATTTTGCACAACAAGCAGGGGAGTTGTCCCTGTTATACTTAAAAATAACCTTTTATAAACATCAATAAAAGAAGTACTACCACATTGCTGTCTGCAGGACTCTGCTGTGCTCAAGTCCCTACGTTACAGTACAAATGATACTTAGAAAAGTACTTCATAAAGTACTTTGAAATATCAAGAGTGTTACATCAATGCAAGTCTTATTTCTTGCCAGGCTAAATGACCACTCATTATGAGTTTCAATTTACAGAGCTCGGCTAGGGTCAGCAGATTGCTTATGCTGATCAGAATGATTTGGAATGGTGATTACCATAACCAATTTAAATTTTATTGATTTAACCTTCTGAATGTTGTAATTGAACACAAGATGTTGGGTAGTGGCTCCCAAAGCTAAATTGTAGTTTGAGGTACATGCCAGTATTTTGCAACAATCAATAAGCAGTCAGTCACATTATCAACCAAACAGCTCAATTAACATACTGTGATGCTTGTTGGACTTTATTTTTATTTATTGTTCTGTCAATGGACCACAGTTGTTAAATGACACTGTGCAAAAGTTAATTAGGCCACAAAAATTAATACCATGTTTTTTGCATCAGCCTGTCCACATGATTCACTATTTAATGATAAATGTATTTCTACTTTATGCAGTGGAAATAGCCAACAAGACTCCTTAGCCATCTGGTGAATGTTATTCAAACTATGATATTACATCAGGAAATTTAAACAAAAATTTCTTCAATGTCAGGAAGATTTCTCATCGTGATCCTAAACAAGAAGCTTGTGATTTGTATTTTTGTTCAAAAGTAGGCTGCACTCATTCTGCAACTGCAGCCCTAGATGCTATAAGCATGCACAGTTGGAAAGTAGCTTGCTTTATTTGGAACTGCCAGCTGTAGCACCGTAGGCAGGATCCACCCTGACAAAGTGGAGTGAAACCAAATAAAGTCTCATTGTAATTCATATTTGGCCTCAACATCCAGGTTAGTGCAGGTCTGAAGCTGAAACTCTCCTTGCACTAACAGTAATTTGAATGCCCTGAATTTCTGTGGGTGAGTTGAATTGCTTTTACTCCATGTGCCCGTGGATGGTCTGAAGAGATAATCATATGAGTTTATTTCTTAACCTGTCTACAGTCTTTGACACAATTGACCAGACCACCCTCCCCCAACACCCTCCTCTCTGTCTCTTTTAGAACTGCACTGTCCTGGCTCCATTCTTATCTCTCCAGATACACGGTAGCTCAAAGGTTAGCACTGCTGCCTCACAGTGCCAGGGACCTGGGTTTGAATCCAACCTCGGGTGACTGTCTGTATGGAGTTTGCACGTTCTCCCTGTGTCTGTGTGGGTTTCCTCTGGGTACTCCGGTTTCCTCTCACAGTCCAAAGATGTGCAGGTCAGGTGAATTGGCTATGCTAAATTGCCCATAGTGTTAGGTGCATTAGTCAGAGGGAAGTGGGTCTAGGTGGGTTGCTCTTCAGAGGGTCGGTGTGGACTTGTTGGGCCGAAGGGCCTGTTTCCGCACTGTAGGGAATCTAATCTAATCTAATCATATGGCAAGTTATTCACCTGTAATATCTTCACTTCCTGATCTCATACCATTACCTCAGGAATCCACAAGGATGTAGAGCATGGGGGCCTAGTTATTGACTCTGGATGTAGACCCCTGTCCCAGGTTCTGGGCAGAAGAAATATGTTTCTTCATTGTTAATTATGACGATGGTGAAGATAAAAAAAGAGGAGGGTGAGGGCTAGGTGATGGAGACATACTTGCATCTGAATTTGATCTATATTTCTTCATCCTGACCATCTCAATCTTAACCACCATTGTATCACTTGCTTTGTCTTTCCAACACATCAGTTCAAGTATTTTCAACTGGAGTGTGTGTGTGTTGTGTGTGTATGTAAGTGTGTGTGTGTGTTGTGTGTGTGTTTGTTGTGTGTGGGTGTGTTGTGTGTGTGGGTGTGTTGTGTGTGTGTGTGTTTTGTGTGTGTGTGTGTTGTGTGTGTGTGTGTCTGTGTATGTGTTGTGTGTGTGTCTTTTGTGTGTGTGTGTGTTTTGTGTGTGTCTGTGTTTTGTGTGTGTGTGTTTTGTGTGTGTGTGTGTGTTGTGCGTGTGTTTTGTGTGTGTGTGTTTTGTGTGTATATGTGTTTTGTGTGTATATGTGTGTGTTTTGTGTGTGTGCGTTTTGTGTGTGTGTTTTGTGTGTGTTGTGTGTTGTGTGTGTGGGTGTGTTGTGAGTGTGTTGTGGGTGTGTTTTGTGTGTGTGTGTGTGCATGTTGTGTGTGTGTGTGTTTTGTGCGTGTTGAATGGATAATGGTGAGGGTGGTGCACTACATAAAGAATGAGAGTTTGAAGCATTTGCAGGATGAGATGGCTGAAATAGGAGGGCTGTTGGTGAAAATGCTACCTTTCCTGTGAAAGTCTCACCTTAACTGTATAGTTTGTGAGGCAAAAAAGGATGTGTGAAGACCATCTTTTGTACCTTTTAGACTTTGAAATCATTCTCCATGATAACACCAAGTGAATTGCCAGTTTACAATCAATCTTGATTCGAGCTTCCACCCCGTTTTACTGTCAACTGTACTTACAGCCCTCTATATATGTTCAGGCAATGCTGAAAGTGGCGTGCAAATTCTTGGTGGTGTTGCAGAGGCATCTTTACAACGTGTAGAACTGTGTCCATTATTCAATCAATTAAGACTGACGAGTCTATTTGAGTAACAATCACTATGCATGTTGTCAGGCTTTTATTTGTTAGGAGCACATTGCAGTTGAACCTGGGCCTATCTTCACTCAGTGAAAATGTGCACACACCTTTGCATATAGGTCACTGGATTTCAAATTGGAGTTGGACTCCTAGTTAACTTCCTTCACTTTCTAATCCAAGGATGTTGAAGCCAGCTGCCCAGTACCCAATGACATCCCAGTAAAGGTCATTTAGATTAGATTACCTACTGTATGGAAACAGGCCCTTAGGCCCAACAAGTCCACACTGACCCTCCGAAGAGTAACCCACCCAGACCCATTTCCCTGCATTTACCTTGAACACTATGGACAACTTAGCACGGAAAACTCGCCTGACCTGCACATCTTTGGATTGTGGCAGGAAACCCACGCAGACACGGGGAGAATGTGCAAACTCCACACAAGCAGTCACCTGAGGTGGGAATCAAAACCAGGTCCCTGGCACTGTGAGGTGGCAGTGCTAACCACTGAGCCACCAGACACCCCTCCCCCTCAACCCCCTCCCCCCATACAATCAGGCAATTAATCTTAATCCTCTTGGTCAATGAGACTGCATAAATGTACTGAAACATTTAATATCTGAAAGTCTTATGCAGTATCTTATTTCAGTCAGGCATCTTCTTTGAGGCTTCAGACCTGCAGGAACCTTGAAAAGATGAAGGGAAGAAATGATCTTTCTGGTTTTGGTCAATTTTTTTTTCTGGGTTTGGAAAACAATTTCTGCCGAAATGGGAATCATTACTCTGGGGAGCCTATGTAGCTATCAAAGGACCTGAAAGTGGATTGAAGTAAACCACGATGAATTTTGTGTGGTACTATAGTTGAAGTGACCATCCTTCCCATACTCCTCATTGGGACACTTTTATTGACACTTCATTATTGACTCCAGACTTAACACCCGTACCCATTCAAGAAAAAAAATAAATGCAAGCTTGAGGCCATTCAATTTTTGTGTGCTATTTATGTAATTTGAACTTGCACGAATGAATTACAAAATAAAAAATGTTGGTTGCTTATACAATGGCATCAAATCAGTTTTAATGAATGAAAGTCTTTCCTTGTAATATTTTTCTCAATATCTTAATTTTAAAACATCATTCTAGTCACATGGACCTTGCTGATGGGTGCACACATACTTGTTCTCCAGAGGATGGTCTTGTGCGGCTCCCAATCAGCATAGTGAAAGTTCTTCAATAACGCCATCTAATAGATTCATTATCAAAACTCTACTCCTTTGCAGGGGCAAACACAACAGTAACAGCGGGGGAATTTCTGGCCAATTCATGATACATGAATGCTGGGTAACATGCCTTCTGTAAACTTTGACAAAGGAAGTTCAAAAGGCTTTTCTTCCACAATTTTACCTTTCACCGAACATTTAAAGTACAAGGTTAGAGAGGAGGAGAGAATCAATCGAGATTATTCAAATCACTCAGCAAAGCGAATTCAGTAAATTTAATTCTCTTTTCTCTGGACCATTTCTTTTTAAGGAAGGATCATATTAAAAGGTTGTGATAGGTTTCAAGCACAATTTCCTCATTTAATATCATAAGAAATAAGAACAGGAGTAGGCCGTTTGGACCTCGAGCCTGTCCTGTCATTCGATAGGAGATGCTGAATTTGGACACCAGTAGGGTCAAACAAAATCAGGGGTTAAATATTTCACCAGCCTTATTGCATGAGAAACAGAAATGCCACACCATTTCTTCTGCCTCTTGGATCAGGATAAAAGCAAATTGTGAAGGCGAGAAGGTTTTACTCTCCATCTAACTCATGCTATTCCATTCTTGACAGCAAAATGCCATGACATCCATCACCTTAATGAGCATAGGATTCACCAAAACTAAAATGCATTAGCGAGGCTGTATTGATTCTCTGGGGGCTCAAACTTCATTCATTTTTTTTTAAATAATTCAGTGGTTGCCTTGAACCGTTTGAGAAATTATGGCATTGTGAAGACTTAGGTTACATTTCAAACTTACATCTTATTTAAAAATCATGAGAAAAAACAGTAAATATAAATGTAGCACTACAAGTGTTAGAAAACTGTTTATATCATATTCAGATCTAAGACTATAATATGTCAATTGTTTAGAGACAGCAAATGGTATCCTATGTAACTGTGGTTGTGATAAAACTATGCTGTTTTTTGGATCAGTGACCTCTTGTTCTATATATGTTGTGGTTGAACTAGATTCTTGTTACTTTACGAGCGATTTGGACCTAGACTGTAGTAAGGTTTTCTCAAACTTGCTATTTATTTCTCATTGAATAGTACAGTAGGCTCTAAGGGGTGAATAGCCCACTTCTGCTCCTCCACCTTATGCTCTAATTTATAATGATTACAACTAAACCCTCAGTGTACAAATATATCCACTCTACCCTCCCGGGCTGTCCTTCTGTCTGGTCTCTTTTACAGCATCATATATACACAATTCCATTTACCATAAAGATTACCATATCACACATCCCTCCTCATTCTTTTCAGCCTATCTGCAGTCTTTGACATGATTCACCAGACTATCCTTCTCTAACTCCTCTCCACTGTAAATCTAGCTGGGTTAGACTGTAGTCTTTGGATGTCTAGTTAATCAGCGCTACAGTATCACTTGAAATGGCTTGTATTGCCACTCCCACACAGTTATCGCTCGTATTTCCCTAAGCCTTGTCCTTAGGTCTCCTTTTTCGTTATCATGCATGTCAACATCAGTCACTAACACAGCTTTAGTTTTCATGTCACCTAGCTCTACCTCACCGCTGCCTTTCCTGATCCCTTCACTCATGCTGTACATTACCAAAGGGGCAAGAAGGCAGCTCACCACCATCTTCTCAAGGATAACTAGGGATAGGCGATAAATGCTGACCTTGCCAACGCTGCCTACGTCCTTTGAATGAATAAACAAAACAATTATTAGACTTCTTATCCAACATCAGTTCTTGAATGTCCAAAAATGTTCTCTAATTAAATATTGGAAAGGCCGATGCCATTTTCTTAAGTGCCCTATGCAATGCTGGCTTTTTCCTTCCTCATGGAAACTGTCTGAAGCAAAACAATGCAGTTTGGGACCTGTCATATCTGACCCTGGAATATGCTTTCAATCAACATATCTACATCACCATGAAAGCCTCCTATCTCAATCTCTCCAACATTGCCCAATTCTGCCCTGCCTCAGGTTACTTTCTGCTGAAATCCTCAGCTATACCTTTCTTAACTCTGGACTTGACAACTCAATGCTCGGCTGGCTGACTTCCACATTTTACTGGCGATACATTTGCAATTATCCAAACTCTTAATCATATCTGAACACGCACCAAATCAGCCTTTCTTCCTCACCTTTCTCCTTGAAAGCTTCTTAGTTCTCTGACCAAGCATTTGAGCATCTGTCCTAATATCACGTTACATTGTTTGCTGTTAAATTCCAATGCATAGCAGTCTTGGAAAACAGTTGCATGAGAGTACCTTGTGATACTTAATTTCACTAAAGGTGTTATAAAAATATAAGCATTTGTAGGAGAAAACATTTCAAAGTATACTAATAAAAGTGAAATGTAAATATGTGAATTAGATATTGTGTAGTCACTGGGCTCTTTACATTCCAAGTAGTATAATTCTAATAATTGCATTTCTAATTTCAATTTCAATCTAATTTTGAATAACCATCTAGTAACTCACAAATGTCACTATCTATGAGCTATCAATGTGCTATTCAGTCTGAAGAAAAACATTCTTGCAGAGTTTTGTCTGAAGTGTAATCTATCAACAATCGACTTTCATTTCTACGCATAACTATACTTAAAGGGAAGAAAGAGTTATGGACTTTTGATTCATTGATGCTCATGGGAGAATGCACTGGAAGGTTATTCTGACAGGATGAGAAAAATAAGATGGGAGAAGGTTCATGCAGAACATGAACTCGTTGGGCCAAATGGCCTATTTCTATGCTGCAAATTCTAATTCCATGTAATTTTGTCCTTTATAAGCTTTTCCACTTGCAGCCTCAAGTTGTCACAAAATGTCTCCCTGAAATGTCAAGCCATCCTTTCAGATGCAAATTGAAGCCGCTGTGCACTTTCAGCATTTTCAGCTTTTATTTCCGATATCCAGCATCTGTAGTTTTTTTTCTCACCATTTCTGTAGAGCATAAGAGTTCTGAAACCACGTGTCCATGCTTTTACTGTGATGATGGGAACGATTCTTGCTTTTGTGGAGTTAGAATATGATGCTGACTGTGTACAACAGGAGAGAGGTTGGAGTTAACGAGCCTTTATTGTGGCTCCTGGGACAAGTTTCACAATGGACTTTTCAGAGTACATTGTTCTCAGAATGGCATCTGTTCTTAAAACCTACCTCTGATTAAGCTTTCAATGATCTAACTTTCTGGCTCCATATGTGTCTTGGTGTCGTATTTTGCTTTGTGATCTTCCCACGAAAACGCCTTGTAATGTTTTGTTACATTAAAAAGCACTATGTAAATATATAAGCTGCAATTGTTGTTAGATTATAGGTCTTAATTAAAAAGGAACAGCATGTCATATATCTTCCTGATAACTTTGTCTAACTAACTTGACCCTTTCAGGGGTTTGTTGACTTACTTGCCAAAAGCCTGCTATTCCTATACGTGACTCTGGTCTGTTTTGGAACACTGCAGCAATATTGTCTTTCTGACAATTCAAAGGTAAAGTCACCATGGTCCTACCAGATAATAGTGCTGCTCTCTCATCAGAGAAAGGTGACCTATGCTGGCTTAACCTGAAGGTCACCAGTCCTCAGTCGAGGAGAGAGGTTGAGAAGTAGAAAGCGGTCGTGAGCTGCCTTCTTGAATTGCAGTGTAGTAGTGAACAATTGATGATATATGTGAATCACCAACTTTATTAAAAAAAGGGTCTCTGGAGTGGATCAAACATTAACATTTCAGCTCTAAGTTCCAAGTCCAATTCAGCCTTTTCCAATATCAGGATTTATTGCCACTTGTTCTATTCCTCTTGCCAGCTTGGCCAAACTGCCTGGGGAAAGTGAGGACTGCAAATGCTGGAGATTAGAGTCAAGATTAGAGTGGTGCTGGAAATGCACAGCAGGTCAGGCAGCATCCGAGGAGCAGGAAAATCGACGTTTCGGGCAGGAGCCTGATGACGGACTCTTGCCTGAAACATTGATTTTCCTGCTCCTCGGACGCTGCCTGACCCGCTGTGCATTTGCAGCACCACTCTAAGCTGCCTAGGGGGAGCCAGTCCTACATGTTGTTAGGGAAGACTCCACCACCCCAGTTAAAGTCTAAAGGAATTGCATGTCGAGGTAACCCCAGCTGGTGCAGGGATTGAACCCATGCTGTTGTATGCAAACTAACTGTGCAGCCAACTCAGCTAAAAAAAACTCTGACAATTATGCAAATTTTAAATAAGCCCGGTGCTTTTGAGAATGTAGCTCATAAATGCTGGAGCAGAATTACGGACAATACTTCACATTTGTGCACACAGGAAAAAGAACCCTCACAATTTTGTTATGATTTCAGAAGTATTGAAATGGGCCCTTGATAGAGCTGCAGGTCCACACAGGCTGACAGCTGTGCAACACTTGATCCAAGGGGCCGTTCCTTATACATAAAGCCTGACTCTAAAAGAGGTGAAATTGGCAGAAATATAAAATGGGATGACAACTTGCAGAACTTTCAAACAGTTTTGACTGTTTGGCTGTTAAGATCACTGGACATGTCTGAGCTGGTGTTCTTTTTCATTGTTAGGAGTATTTTCACTCTCACTGACTGATTTGAATTAGCTTTATTGTCACATGTACTCATGTAGATACAGTGAAAAGTTTACAAGTCACCACTTATGGTGCCTTCTGAGGTACGAAGGTACCTTGGTACAGATTCTTTAGTACAAATGTTTAGGAAAAAAAGTTCAATAAAAGAAATAAAAAGTCCACATTACAGACCTTCAAAATCATAGTAATAAATTATAAAAAGAAAGATATAGGAAGTTCAGAATAAGAGTCCTTCCATGATGTTGTAATAAAGCAAAAAAAAAATTTAAAAAAGAGAATTTAAGGCAAAGTCCACTTAGTCCATTTCACTGCTCTGGGCTTGAGGACTCAATTATGCCCCTACCCCGCCCCCAGGGGAATTCTGGCCTGGACCCATCACGATGCCGAAGAAAATGTTGCCTGGAGTCAAAGATGAACCAACGCTGTCACCAGACCAACGCTGACGAAAACAGCCACTGATGCCACTGACGCAGAGTCCTGAAAGGACTGGCGATAATCTGGAGCAGATGATTATACGATCTACCCACTCATCCTACCATGTCATCTATTCAATTATAGCTTAGCTATAGACAGTGCAGTATGCGGTCCTAGTAATACAAAAATGTACTTTTCAAAAATTCTTTGAGCATCGCTGGAAAGGCCAGTGTTCATTACTCTTCCATAATGACTCTCAACAAAGTGGTGGTGAGCTGCCTTCTTGAATTGCAGTGTAGTAGTGAACAATTGATGATATATGTGAATCACCAACTTTATTAAACAAAAGGCTCTCTGGAGTGGATCAACCATTAACATTTCAACTCCAAGTTCTGAGCCCAATTTAACCTTTTCCAGTATCAGGTTTCATTGCCACTTGTTCTATTCCTCTTGCTAGTTGTTAGTTTGGCTAAACTGCCTGGGGGAGCCAGTCCTACATGTTGCTAGTGAGGACCCCACCACCCCAGTTAAAGTCTTAAGGAATTGCATGTCCCAGCTAGGCCTGGCCTACTCACTCAATTTCTTGCTGTCCAATGATATCAAGTACTCAATGAATTAAGTGCCTGAAAAGCAAACTATACTAGTATGCAACATCATCAGCCTGCTAACACAATTGGCCAGGTGAGGAGGTTTCAGTGGAGGAGTATTTTGGGATGAATGACCATAATATCATTAGTTTTAAGATAGTCATGCATTGGGATAACAGCAGTCCTCGGATGAAGGTGTTAAATTGGGGGAAGGTGAACTACAACAGTATTAGGCAGGAAATATTTTGTTTGGAGGTGGCTGTTTGAAGGTCAATCCACATCAGACAGGTGGAGTATTTCAAAAGGCAGTTGGTAAGAGTTTAGGAGCAGCATGTGTTTGCGAGAATTAGATAGGTATGGCAAATTATTATTAAGGTGCCACATAAAAGACTCATCCATAAGATAACAATGCATGGAGTTGTGGGGAATTTACTTGCATGGATAGAGGTCTGGTTAGCCAATAGAAAACAGAGAGTTGGGATAAATGGATTTTTCTCAGGTTGGAGATCAATGGTGGGCGGGGTGCCGTGAGAATCAGCATTGGGCCTGCAACTGTTCATAATATATATAAATGATCAGGAAGAGGAGACCGAGTGTAACATATCCAACTTTGCTGATGACACTAAATTGAGTGGAAAGGCAAACTGTGCAAAAGATGTGGAAGGTCTGCAGAGAGATATAGGTAGGTTAAGAGAGTGAGCAAGGATCTGGCAGATGTAGTACAATGTTGGAAAGTGTGAGGTTATCCACTTTGGAAGTAAAAATAGTAGGTAAGAGTATTATTTAAATATTGAAAGATTGCAACATGCTGTTGTGCAGGGGGACTTGGGAGTGCTTGTACATGAATTGCTAAAGTTTGATTTGCAGGTGTAACAGGCAATCAGGAAGGCAAACAGAATACTGGTTTTCATTGCTGGAGGAATTGGATTTAAGAGCGGGGTGGTTCTGCTACAATTGTACAAGGTGTCGGTGAGGCCGTGCCTGGAGTATTGTGTGCAGTTCTGGTCTCCTTACTTGAGGAAGCATACACTGACTTTGGAGGCAGTGCCTTTGGAGACAGGTTGATTCCAGAGATGAGAGGGCTAAAAGGAGGGCTTGAGCCACCTGGGACTGAGAGGGGATCTTATAAAAATATATAAAATTATGAAAGGGATATTTAAGATAGAGTCATAGAGATGTACACCATGGATGCAGATCCTTCGGTTCAACTCTTCCATGCCGACCAACTAATCAAGTCCTACTTGCCAGCACTTGGCCCATATCCCTCCAAACCCTTCCTATTCATATACCCATCCAGATGCCTTTTAAATGTTGCAATTGTACCAGCCTCCACCATTTCCTCTGGCAACTCATTCCATACACGTACCACCTTCTGTGTGAAAACATTGCCCCTTAGGTCTCTTATATCTTTTACCTCTCAATCTAAGCCTATGCCCTCTAGTTCTTGACTACCCCAGCCCAGGCAAAAGACTTTGTCTATTTATCCTATCCATGCTCCCCATGATTTTATAAACCTTTATAAGGCCACCCCTCAGCTTCCGACGCTCCCGGGAAAACAGCCCCAGCCTATTCAACCCCTCCCTATAGCTCAAATCCTCCAACCCTGACAACATCCTTGTAAATGTTTTCTGAACTCTTTCAGGTTTCACAACATCCTTCCAATAAGAAGGAGACCAGAATTGCATGCAATATTCCAACAGTGGCCTAACCAATGTCCTGTACAGCCGTAACATGACCTCCCAACTCCTGTACTCAATGCTCTGACCAACAAAGGAGAGCATATCAAATGCCTTCTTCACTACCCTATCTACCTGCGACTCCACTTTCAAGGAGCTATGAACATGCACTCCAAGGTCTCTTTGTTCAGCAACACTCTCTAGGACCTTACCATTAAGTGTATAAAGTCCTGCTAAGATTTGCTTTCCCAAAATGCAACATCTCGCATGTATCGAATTTAAACTCCATCTGCCACTTCTCAGGCCATTGGCCCATCTGATCAAGATCGCTGTTGTAATCTGAGATAACCTTCTTTGCTGTCCACTACACCTCCAATTTTGGTGTCATTAGCAAACTTACTAATTATACTTCATATGCCCATATCCAAATCATTTATGTAAATGATGGAAAGTAGTGGACCCAGCACTGATCCTTGTGGCACTCCACTGGTCACAGGCCTCCAGTCTGAAAAACAACCCTCCACCACCACCCTCTGTCTTCTACTTTTGAGCCAGTTCTGTATCCAAATGGCTCATTCCCCCTGTATTCCATGAGATCTAACCTTGCTAACTAGTCTCCCATGGGGAACCTTGTTGAACGCCTTACTCAAGTCCATATTGATCACATCTGCCCTCATCAATCCTCTTTGTTATTTCTTCAAAAAACTCAATCAAGTTTGTGAGACATGATTTCCCACGTACAAAGCCATGTTGACTATCCCTAATCAGTCCTTGCTTTTCCAAATACATGTATATCCTGAGGCAGGCAAGTTGTTTCTGCTGGTAGGTGAGACCAGGACTAGGGCACATAGCCTCAAGATTAGGGGGAGTAGGGATTCAGGATAGAGATGAGGAGGAACTGCTTTTCCCAGAGAGCAGTGAACCTATGTAATCCTCTGCCCAAGGAAGCAGTAGAGACAGCTTCATTAAATATATTCAAGACACAGTCGTCTGGGTTTTTGCAGGGTAGGGGAATTATGGTTTTTTGGGGTAATGAAAGTAGGAGGAACTGAGATGACAAAGAGATCAGTCATGACCTTAATGAATGGCAGACCAGGCTCAATGGACCAATAGCCTACTCCTGCTTCTATTACTATGAATCTATGTCCAGAGATGTTATGACCTTGGTCAAAAAGACAAAGGATGCGTACTAGGTATGGGTTGAGAACTGACGAAGCCCTTGAATTATATAAGGAAAGTAGGAAAGAATTTAAAGTGGGAAATAGAGGGGTTAAAAAGGGTCATGAAAGGTCATTATCAAACAGGATTAAGGAGAATCCCATGGCTTTTAATGTATACAAAGCACAAGTAGCCAGGAAAAGGGTTGGCCCACTCAAGGACAAAGGAGTGAATCTATGTGTGGAGCCAGAAGAGGTAGATGAGATCCTGAATGAATACTTGGTGTTGGTATTCACTAAACAGAAGGAACTGGTGGAGGATGATCTCAGGGAAGAAAGTGTGGAATTTCTAAGGCGAGTTGCTTTTCAAAAGGAAGACGTGCTGTGTGACTGAAAAGGTATTAAGATAGATATGTCCCTGGGACATAATGGGATCTATCCCAGAATATTGAGGGAGGCAAGAGAACAAATTATTGCAGGATTGACATTCTCTTTGTCTCCTTTTTGGCCACAGCTGAGGTCCCAGAGAACTGGAGAATAGCCAATGTGGTCCCATTGTTTAAGAAAAGTAACAGGGATATTCCTGGAATTACAGACCTGAGAGCCTCATGTCGGTGGTAGGGAAACTATTGGAGAAGATTCTGGGGGACAAGGTCCAACCCATTTAGAAGCAAATGGATTTAATAGCAATAGACAGTTTGTGCAGGGGAGATCATGACTCACTAACTTGATCAAATTTTTGAGGAGATAATGAAAATGAATGATGAGGGCTGTTGTCTACATGGACTTCACTAAAACCTTTGACAAGGTCCTTCATAGCAGACTGGTACAAAATGTGAAGTCATATGGTAGCGGGGATGAGCTAGCAAGATGGATACAGAGCTGGCTTAGTCATGGAGACACAGGATAGCGGTGCCAGAATGCTTTTCAGAATGGAGGGCTGTGACTAGTGGTGTTCTACAGGTATCAATTTTGGGACCTCATTTATGGTCAACATAAATGATTTGGAAGAAAATGTAGCTGGACTAATTAGTAAGTTTGCAGACATATAAAGCTTGGTGGGGTTGTGGACAGTAAAGAGGATTACCAGAGGATACAGCAGGATGTGGGTCAGTTGGGGGTATGGGCAGAAGAATGGCAGATGGTGTTTAATTCGGACAAATGTGAGGTGATGCATTTTGGAAGGTCAAGTACAGGTGCAAATTATAAAAGTGAATGATAGAATTCTTAGGAGTATTGATATGCAGAGGGATCTTGGTGTGCAGGCCCACAGATCACTGAAGGTGTCAGCGCAGGTAGATAAGGTAGTAATTTAGGCCTATGGCATGCTTGCCTTCATTGGAAGGAGCATTGAGTATAAGGATAGACAAGTTATGCTGCAGCTTTATAGAACTTTAGTCAGGCCACACCTGGAATATTGCATACAGTTCTGGTCACCACACTACCAGAAGTATATGGATGCTTTGGAGAGGGTGCAGAAAAGGTTTATCAGGATGTTGCATGGTAAGGGGAATTTTAGCTATGAAGAAAGGTTGGATAGACTGGGAACACAGGAGGTTGAAGGGCGACCTGATAGAAGTTTATTACATTGTGAATGGCATGGATAGAGTGGAAAGTATGAGGCTTTTCCCCAGAGTTGGTGGGGGCGGGGGGATCAATTACTAGGGGACACAGGTTCAAGGTGTGAGTTGGGGGGGGGGGGGTGAGTTTAAAAGAGTTGTGTGAGGTAAGTTTTTCACACAACATGTGGTGCCTGGAACATGCTGCCAGAAGAGGTGGTGGAAGCAGACACAATAGCAGCAGTCAGGAAAAACCTGGACAAATACATGAATAGGAAGGGAATAGAGGGATATGGATCCTGTAAGTGAAGACAATTTTATATGGAGGGGCAAAATGTGTCAGCGCAGGCTTGGAGGGCTGAAGGGCCTATTCCTGTGCTGTATTATTCTTTGTTCTTTGTAATCTGTTATTAGATAGCTAATAATTTTGAACATTGCTGTGAAGTTTTACCTTTTGAAGATTCAATAAATGTTCTATTTTTTTCTAGTAGAAATTAAGTAAGACTCAATGCATCCCTGGCCCATATTTTTCTTTTAAATGATTTGTCCCACTCTAAATTAATAATCCATCCTAGTATTTCAGTTTTTCATTTATGTAGTTGTTATGTTGTGGTAACTTACTAAATTTTGTGGAATGACAATGGAGAAACATAGCTGAAGAACAAATGGATATTTTATCATCATGCCCTGAACATAGTTAATCCAATGCGTTTAATAATTCTAACACTTCCTAACACCCCAGCAAAGTGACAGATATCTTGCTGATGGAAATACAGCCAAGCAATCTGCTGTACACTCCTGGTTATGATTGAGTTTGAACCCTTGTTATTTCGGATGGTCCATGATGAGGTGAAAATGGCAGGGAAAAGAATATACATTCCTGACATTTGAATTAGTGTGGGGGTCAGTAACTGTGAAAATATATTCACTCACAGCACAGTGCAAATACTATTCATTCCATGGTCAGCTTTGACAATGAAATGAATATATTCTTTATGAAAACCTGGTGGTATTTTTTTCTTGGAGGTTCCTATGATGACATCCTTCCGGATCATTGTCTATATTCAGCTCTGCCTGTGGCTCAATGTTTTCAGACAAGGTATTAAAGGAAATAATCTTACTGTCCCAGGGACCATTTCCTGAATCTAGGGTGTTCCCTGTTGAATCATCCAATCTGGGTAATAAGACCATAAGAAATAAGAAACAGAAACAGGAGTAGGCCATTCAGTCCCTCGAGCCTGCTCTGTCATTGATCCAACATTCCTCACGTCCACTCCCGGTGTTCTCCCCTACTGATCAACACGGTGGCACAGTGGTTAGCACTGCTGCCTCACAGCGCCTGAGCCCCAGGTTCAATTCCCGCCTCAGGCGACTGACTGTGTGGAGTTTGCACGTTCTCCCCGTGTCTGCGTGGGTTTCCTCCGGGTGCTCCGGTTTCCTCCCACAGTCCAAAAAGATGTGCAGGGTCAGGTGAATTGGCCATGCTAAATTGCCCGTAGTGTTAGGTAATGGGTAAATGTAGGGGTATGGGTGGGTTTCGCTTCGGCGGGTCGGTGTGGACTTGTTGGGCCGAAGGGCCTGTTTCCACACTGTAATGTAATGTAATCTAATCTAATCTAATCTCAGTAGCTATCTAAATGTGCACAAGGACTCTGTCCCAATAGCTGTCTGTGGCAAGGTGTTCCAAAGACTCACGACCATCTGACAGAAGAAATTTGTCCTCATCTCAGTCTTAAATCCTCAGCTCAGCATTTACTCTGATTTGATTTGATTTATTGTAGTCACATGTACCTAAGCAGTACAGGCAGCTCATAGTAAATCTGAACATACAGCTCATAGGGTGCTTAGACAGAGGAGGTGTACAGGGTTACAACTGCACAGGAGGTGCACAAAGCAACATCAATATTAGCAAGAAAGTGTGATATGAAGTTAGAGAGGTTAGGGAGGTCTGTCAAGCCCTGTAAGAATCCTATATGTTCTATCTATTTCAATGAATTCATAGAATTGTATAATGTCCACAGTGTGGAAGCAGGTCAATCAGCCCATTGAGTCCACACTGATCCCTCCGAAAAGCAAAACACCCAGATACACACCCCTACCCTATCCCTGTAACCCTGCATTTCCCATGGCTAATCCACCTAGCCCTACACATCCCTGAACACTATGTGCAATTTAGCATGGCCAATCCACCCACCTTGCACATCTTTGGACTGTGGGAGGAAACTGGAGCACTGTGAGGGAACCCACGCAGACACTGGGAGAATCTCAAAACTCCATACAGACGGTGGAGGTAGAGCCTGGTGGTGGAATCAAATCTGGGTCTCTGGCACTGTGAGACAGCAATGCTAACCATTCTTGTATATTCTAGTGAGTAGAGTGCCAACCTGTTTAACCTTTGCTCAAAAGACAATCCCTCCACACCAGGGATCATTCTTGTGAACCTTTTCTGAATGGCCTTCAATAAAATGATATCTTTACTTAAATAAGAAGACCCAAAACTGCTCTCAGTACTCTAGATGTGGTCTCATCAGTATCTCCTAGAATTGCTCTAAATGCTCCTACTATTATACTCTATTTCCCTTGAAATACTATTGTCAACAACATCTTTCCCATTCTGTCTCACCCACCCTAAACCCTGACACCACCGACCCAGCCTACCCCCTGCGTTGCCTCATCACTTGCTTGGGACACCTACCGATCTGCACCAACAGTAACAACCGAACCACCCATTTTCATCTCCCTTAGTACCTGCCTCTCTCTCACTCCAGGAGGAAAACAGTCCACAATAGGGCCGAAAGAATCCAGATGAATGACATACTGCCTGATATTCAGCTCCTCACTCCTTATGAGTATCCTGACTCGAACTAGCCCAAGCAAGGCCTATGCTGGTATTGGAGGCTACCCTTGACTTACTGTACTGGGACTCCCTGAATGAAGGCTGTCAACCTTGGCTTGACTAAGATTTGCTGACAATCATGACAAACTGAACTAAACACCAAGGCAAGGCAGCAGAAATGCAAATCTGATATCTGTGGCTGAGGGCCGAGTTTTAAAAATGCAAGGCATGAATGCCAGGCAGGCTCAGATGAATGTGCGCTATGACAGTAAGCAAAGATTCAGTCTGGTCCAGTCCATGAGCTGGGTACATGTCCCTGAACATACAATGTCCTTGCTGCAGGATTATAGTTAACAGTTGAGAGTGTGGTGCTGGAAAAGCATAGCAAGTCAGGCAGCATCCGAGGAGTAGGAAAATCCACATTTCGGGCAAAAGCCCAACTCCTGATGAAGGGCTTTTGCCCAAAACATTCATTTTCCTGCTCCTCGGATGCTGCCTGACCTGCTGTGCTTTTCCAGCACCACACTCTCGACTCTAATCTCCAGCATCTGCAGTCCTCACTTTCACCCTCTTATAATAATAGTTGCATGTACAGTCTGCAATACATCACTGAAGTACAGAACAACTTGTAAATGAATAAGGGTTCTTAGAAGCTGGTACATACCAGATGCGTGTGTGTGTGTGTGTGTGAGCATGCTTGTGAGATTGTGTGTGCGCGTGCGTGTGAGATTGTGTGTGTGGCTGCACACGGACATGTGTGTGTGTGTGTGTGTGTGTGATTGTGTGTGTGTAACCGTGGAGTGTGAGATGTTAGTACCTGATTTCCAACATGGAGGGCGAGCAGTAAGCTGAATCTGGCCAGGTACCTGCTCTGGCTTCCTTGTTGAGTTTTCCCTCTTGCTGAGCTTGTTTGGTAAAGTGAGAGGCTGAATATTAACAAGAAACGTTTTGGCATTCAAAGGTGTTTAATACAACCATCAATTGGCATCTTGAAAACCTTGCCTCATTACTTCTGAAAAGCATAAACAATGAAACATGATGATCTCAATATCAATATGGGCCTTGCTGCACTTCTCTGCTACACATCAGTGAGAGGTCAAGTCATCCTTTAAGGTTTCACTCGTAGACATCCACTTGAAGTGCACTAATCTACCAGGCTACAGATCAGGAGCTGAAAGTTGGGAGTGACAGGCTAGCTCTTTGTCAGCCAGCATGATGGGCCAAATGGTCTCCATCTGTGCTGCATGTCTTTCTATATTAGCACTCAGTGAAAAGCCTTGCTTTTGCTGCTCATCACACAAGTGAATCATTTAGATTGGTTACTTGCCCCAATTTTTCCATGTCAGATGTTGCAATGTACAAATCAGAATGAAGCTTGGGATTTAACCATTGCCTCAATGCATTCCCTTTTAGTCATAATTTTATTTCTTTTGTCTCTCCTTCAATGGATTCTATAATTAATAGAATTTGATTGGGTGCTCAATTTTCATACAATCATAGAATCCCTACAGTGTGGATACAGGCCATTCAGCCATCGTATCTGCACTGATCCTTCAAAAAGCCTCCCACCCAGAACCACCACAGCCATCCCCATCCCATGGGCTTTTGCCATGGCTAATCCACCTAGAGCCTGAACATTTCTGGACACTGTAGGGCAATGCTTAGCATGGCCAATTCACCAAACTTATATATTTTTGGATTTCTTCATAGTCAGTCTTACTTTGGTGTAAATAGAGACATAGAAGCTTGGAGCATGGCAGTAAGGCCCTTGGTTGGTTTTCCATTGGGCTTCATGGCCATGATATTGGGACCAACTCTGGGAATTGGCTGTGAAACTGCCAGCAGCAAGACTGGCTTGGCAATATTTGAGGAAGACGGCAGCCTCTTAATGTCCTTCCCAACGAGGGATGGCAGGTGAGCTGTCTGATCTCTTCGGCAGCTCCACTGGGAGAGATGGCACTGCTGAGGCAGGTTGGAGAACAGGAAAGTGCAGCTGATGCAGATACATTTGGAATTGTATATCTAAAATCAAAATTATGGGGCGGGGAGAAGGAGCTGGAACATCACAATGGAGAGAAACCACTTTGGGTGAATAGTTTTGTGCTCAGAAAGCAGCTTACCTCCGGCCCTGATCTGGGACAAGGACTTTCTGGTCCCAAAGACTCCCATCTTTGGCCAACAAGGAGGAAGCTGCTTTCATTGAGAGGGTGGACTCCACATGCAGTGGAAGGAGATATATCTTGATCTTGCAGAATTGCCTCTAATTGAGTCATTAACCCATCTGAATGAACTACCTGCCTCTGCATTGGAGATCCATTCCAAAGTGGTTCTCTCTATTACTCAGGTTGTCCCTGCCTTCAAGCCTGCTCCCAGGAGCAGGGAAAATGCCAAATTGCAGCAACTCAATCCGGAATGTCGTGATCTATTTTTAAGTAAACTCAGAGCAAATACTTCTCAGAGCTCCCTCTTGCCTTAGGCTGATAACAGTCTTTAGTGAGAGAAAACTTAGAAAACTTAATTGAATAAAATGAATGATGCAGGCATGAGTTTGCTACCACTGTCAAAGGATAGCAAAAAGCTGATATATCCAGGAGGGATGCTGAAAGCAAGTAAACATCACCATCTTTGATGTACTATCTCTGTTTACTAGAGGCTTGTTATTTGAAAAATGCATGATTTTCCAATTATTTTACTTATGTATAAAAAAATCGATCCAATACAATTTTAAAATTCAAACATGAAAAGCAAAGCCATGCTGGTGTGCCTCACAGGAGAGTTTCCCCATGGTCTAGCCTGAAGCTTTGGCACAAATAGTTGGGTCTGTGCCAATTTTGAGCTACATCAGATGGGGGAGTTTGTGTGCAAACTTCTGTAACTTTTAGAGATTGACAGCTTTTTCAATGCCTCACTTGATTTTCAGGTCTTTTTGGGCTTCCGTACTTCTTGAGTTCTATTTTCAACTGTGGATTGCATGAAGCAATTAACACTGCTCTCAATTTATTGGATGGAATGGATTTCTTTTTGGCCTTTAATTCGATTTGATGTTATGTAACTGTGCTGTATTTTGAATACAAAGAATTATGTAATATTTGAGTATTTCATCTGATAATCATTTAAAGATGCAGGATAAATCTTTAACTTCATGGGTAGTAATCTAACAAGATAGATCGTGCAACTGATTTTTCATCTCATGGGTCGCTATGAAGGCATTCAGTTTGCTGTTATCCATTGTTATGATAAAGTTCAGAGGTTTCTCTTTCTATTTACCAGTCAGACCTCCTCTGTTGATGTTGCTCAGAAGGCAGTGCTCACTATCTAGCCAATCTAGCGCTTAGTGTCATAGAGTCAGAGATATGTACAACATGGAAACAGACCCTTCGGTCCAGCTTGTCCATGCTGATGAGATATTTTAAGTTAATCTAGCCCCATTTGCCAGCATTTGGTCCATATCCCTCTAAACCCTTCTTATTCATGTATCCATCCAGATGTCTTTTAAAATGTTGCGATTGTACCAGCCTCCACCGCTTCCATTGGCAGCTCATTCCATAATCCCACCACCCTCTGCTTAGGTCACTTTTAAATCTTTCCTTTCTCACCTTAAATCTATGTCCTGTAGTTTTGGATTCCCCTACCCTGGGAAAAAGACCTTGACTATTCACTGTGTCCATGCTCTCATGATTTTATAAATCTCTCTAAGGTTACCCGTTAGTCTCTGACACTCCAGGGAAAATGGCCCCAGCATATTCAGCCTCTCCAAATAGCTCAAGCCCTCCAACCCTGGCCACACCCTTGTAAATCCTTTCTGCACCCTTTCAAGTTTGACAACATCTTTCATACAGCAAGGAGACCAGAATGAGATGCTGGGTTTGTCCAGGAACTAACCCCGGAAATGTATGTTCTGGAATTGATGCTTCCCTCTCACAGTACTGCATAGAAGAATCACCTCTTTGGAAATTTTCAAGTTCTTTTGAGTCTTTCAGGGCTGCATTTATTGATTTTGTGAATTTTTATGGTGCGGATGGGATGGTGTTACACATAGAAAAGGTGTAGACTTATTTGGGTGAATTCACAAATATTCCAACACATAATTGAATTGTCAAAAATCACACAACACCAAGTTATAGTCCAACAGGTTTATTTGGAAGCACTAGTTTCCGGAGCGGAGTGGTACTCTGAAAGCTAGTGCTTCCAAATAAACATGTTAATTTACAACCTGGTG
Organism: Chiloscyllium plagiosum; assembly: GCF_037043375.1. Classification (NCBI taxonomy): domain Eukaryota; kingdom Metazoa; phylum Chordata; class Chondrichthyes; order Orectolobiformes; family Hemiscylliidae; genus Chiloscyllium; species Chiloscyllium plagiosum. Next base: position 49,203,173 of record NW_028270161.1, read on the forward strand.
TTGTGTGATTTTTAACTTTGTACACCCCAGTCCAACACAGGCACCTCCAAATCTTGAATTGTCATGGTAGTGAAATCCTTTGCTTAATAACTTACTCAATTGTTACTCAGTTAATTGATTTAAGCCCTTTAGTCTGGTTCGTTTGGTCAGACACAAACATAACCTTACTAATACTATTTAAACTATTACAATCATAGAGAAAACGGAGTATAGATATTCAACTTTCACTATTAGAAGTCAATAATGGAGACTTCCATGAACATGAAAAAGTTGGAAAAGGTTATATATTGACCTACAATAACTGTATGTTCACCTAACAAGGTCGAGTCAAGCTTGTGAACCCATGAGTAAATAAAGATCAGTCTGAACCAAAATTATTCTGATTATAAAAGGACACTAAAACTCGGAGCTGTATCTCCCAGCTAATGCACACCTTTCTGGAGGTTGCGTGTTGAGATGAAAAATTGACTATGGAATATCCAGCTTGTGAAAACAAAAAAGCAGACGGAGGAATATATAAAGGGGCCTTTATGAAAAGTCATTTCTGAGCGGCAGGAGAGAGACAAATTTGAAGAAAGGAGTGTCAACAAGAACCAGAAGACTCATTTTTGCATGTCTTTTCCCCTCTCTCTCAACATCAAAGTCGGAAACTTCCCAACGAAAAGCACCTTACAATGATTTACCAGGACATCAGCAGCTTTGTCATTATAGAGAAAACTGGACAGTGGCTAAATACTGCACTCAGGTCTTTTCCTTCTCACAACCTAAGATTATAAACTTTGATTGCCTTTATCTTCCTGCTTCTATCAGATACGTCCTTCCCCCTTCTTTATAAACACATTACCTGTATTTGTATGTTTTATAATTGTGTTTTTTTCAGGCAATAAAACTCCACTCACGTTCACTCAAGCAAACTTTGGAATTAGCTCTCACCCATTTTTTTTATTTGGTTAAGGAAGATTAATTCAAGTGCGATAGATGTGTGCAAAAAAAATGTTGTGACTGACCAAGTGGGAGGGATTATGAAAGATGGGAACCGTGACCTCTCTTTCCCTGAATGTGACCAAGTTAAAACATTTAACATGAGCAGAGACAAGTAAATACATTCACAGCCATGTGAACGTTTTGGTTATTGAGAGGAATACAGTTTGGGCGACCGTCTCTATAATGAATTGCTTGCAGACCTAATAGACATCCCTGAATTAGATTTGTTATCAGCCACGTTGAAAAGTATAGGTTGATTTTGTGTGGGTGGTAGATGTACAAGCTTGCTCATTAGAAGCAGTAACATAACAAATTTATTTTGCTTGAGGGTCTGCTTATTCAAGTGAGGTGAAATTGTGGGCTTATTATTGAGGAAACTCTCTCTTGAATGCAAAAAATAGTTTCCACACATCCCTATTTAGTTTTGCTTTATGTTGCCAATTTGTCATTTCAAAATTGTTTAGATCATTTAAATTAAGATGCTCTGCCTATGGTTTTATGGTTATTACAATGTTAAGGATGCCATAATAATCTTTATTAGGCCAAGTAAACGATTTCTCCAGCTTTACTAACTGTTAGTGGGCGAGAAATGAGCTGAGATTGAAGGAACTACACGTCTGAGTCACAACCTTTGATAGAGTTTGAGCTGAAATACACAACAGGAAGACAACTGTGTCATCAAGTGCTTACATGTGTGAACTCAATTTGTGGAAGTAACTCCATGTTCTATGCAGCAGCTAACTTGGAGAAAGGAGACAAAGAATGTTTTTCTGTCCAAGTGCCTCAGAAGAATCTATGGCGTCTGATAACATTATCTACTGAAGATGTTGGGTACCTGTTGAGCAGTAATTTAACCCTTAAACTATTCCCATTTAAGGGTTATATGTGAATAAGCAGTGTCAGTCTGGAGTGCCTTCAGTAAATGTCAGAACTGAAGTATCTCTGTGCAGAGGGAGAATGTGAGGACTGCAGATGCTGGAGATCAGAGCTTAAAAATGTGTTGCTGGAAAAGCGCAGCAGGTCAGGCAGCATCAAAGGAGCAGGAGAATCGACGTTTCAGGCATAAGCCCTTCTTCAGGAATGAGGAGGGTGTGCCAAGCAGGCTAAGATAAAAGGTAGGGAGGAGGGACTTGGGGGAGGGGCGTTGGGAATACGATAGGTGGAAGGAGGTTAAGGTGAGGTGATAGGCCGGAGAGGGGGTGAGGGCGGAGAGGTCGGGAAGACGATTGCAGGTCAAGAAGGCGGTGCTGAGTCTGAGAGTTGGGACTGAGAAAAGGTGGGGGGAGGGGAAATGAGAAAGCTGGAGAAATCTGCATTCATCCCTTGTGGTTGGAGGGTTCCTAGGCAGAAGATGAGGCGCTCTTCCTCCAGGTGTCATGTTGCTATGGTCTGGCAATGGAGGAGGCCAAGGACCTGCATGTCCTTGACGGAGTGGGAGAGTGAGTTAAAGTGTTGAGCCACGGGGCTGTTGGGTTGGTTGGTGCGGGTTTCCCAGAGGTGTTCTCTGAAACATTCCGCAAGTAGGCGGCCTGTCTCCCCAATATATAGGAGGCCACATCGGGTGCAACGGATGCAGTAAATGATGTGTGTGGAGGTGCAGGTGAATTTCTGATGGATATGGAAGGATCCCTTAGGGCCTTGGAGGGAAGTGAGGGGGGTAGTTGTGGGCGCAAGTTTTGTATTTCTTGCGGTTGCAGGGGAAGGTGCCGGGAGTGGAGGTTGGGTTGGTGGGTGGTATGGATCTGACAAAGGAGTCGTGGAGGGAGTTGTCTTTCCGAAACCTTGATAGGGGTGGGGAGGGAAATATATCCTTGGTGGTGGGGTCTGTTTGGAGGTGGCATTTCTGCATACCTTTACACGGTCCTGTCCCTCTTAGTCTAAGAACTCCCCACCTACACCCTCCACCTCCTCCATGATTTTTGCTTCCCAACGCCTTATCTTCACCATAGACATCCAGTCCCTATATACCTCCATCCCCCATCACAAAGGCCTCAAAGCCCTCCGCTTCTTCCTTTCCCGCCGTACCAACCAGAACCCTTCCACTGACACCCTCCTTCGACTGACTGAACTGGTCCTCACTCTGAACAACTTCTCTTTCCAATCCTCCAATTTCTTCCTCCTTCGTCATTTCCGCCACCTCCAAACAGACCCCACCACCAAGGATATATTTCCCTCCTCACCCCTATCAGCGTTCCGGAAAGACAACTCCCTCCGCAACTCCCTTGTCAGATCCACACCCCCCACCAACTCAACCTCCACTCCCGGCACCTTCCCCTGCAACCGCAAGAAATGCAAAACTTGCACCCACACCTCCCCCCTCACTTCCCTCCAAGGCCCTAAGGGATCTTTCCATATCCATCAGAAATTCACCTGCACTTCCACACACATCATTTACTGCATCCGCTGCACCCGATGTGGCCTCCTATACATAGGGGAGACAGACCGCGTACTTGTGGAACATTTCAGAGAACACCTCTGGGACACCCGCACCAACCATCCCAACCGCCCCGTGGCTGAACACTTTAACTCCCCCTCCCACTCCGCCAAGTCTCCTCCATCGCCAGACCATAGCAACATGACGCCTGGAGGAAGAGTGCCTCATCTTCTGCCTGGGAACCCTCCAACCACAAGGGATGAATGCAGATTTCTCCAGCTTTCTTATTTTCCCTCCCCCCACCTTTTCTCAGTCCCAACCCTCAGACTCAGCACCGCTCTCTTGACCTTCAATCTTCTTCCTGACCTCTCCGCCTCCACCCCCTCTCCGGCTTATCACCTCACCTTAACCTCCTTCAACCTATCGTATTCCCAACGCCCCTCCTCCCTACCTTTTATCTTAGCCTGCTTGGCACACCTTCCTCATTCCTGAAGGGCTTATGCCTGAAACGTCGATTCTCCTGCTCCTTTGATGCTGCCTGTCCTGCTGCGCTTTTCCAGCAACACATTTTATCTCTGTGCAGAAACAAGATAAGGATAAGGACTGCTAGGCCACATGATTAGCAAAGATAAGCCAAGGCCTTGGATGAATACAATGTATAAGAACAATGTCTGATGAATGCACTGTGAGAAATAAATGATATCTGCTCAACTTGTGGCTTTAAATTGATCAGATCAAGAGTTTTGTATGTGACCTGGAGTGTATAAAAGCTGAAGACTTGTGAGTCTTTGCAAACATTGGCGTTAGACTATTAAGGCTTACTCTTGTTTCTTTCACTTGAATAAACAATCACAGCCCTGTATCTCTTGGCAGTTGTCAAATTGAATGACAACAGCATTCAGTACACAGTGGAACCTCGATTATCCAAACATCAATTATCCGAATATCAGATTATCTGAAGGAGATCTCAAGGTCCTGATAGAAACATTACATCAAAGAGGTGTTACAACACTGATCGTGTCTTTTGCTTACAATGGATGTGGTCGAGGTTTGTGGGGGGGGTTCAGATGGGGCGGGGTTTGGGGGTTCAGACGGAAAGGGGTTGGGGAGTTGGACGGTGGTAGGGTTGGGGGTAGGATGGGGTGGGATTGGGGGGGGGTTGGCCGGTGTCGGGGTCAGACAGGGGCAGGGTTGGATGGGGGCAGGATCGGATGGGGGTGTGCGGGATTGGATGGTGGTGGGGTTGGGGGGTTAGATGGTGTTGGGGTTGGTGGGGGGGTCAGACATGGAGCGAGGTTAGGGGGTGGAGTTGGGGAGGGTCGGACGGGGGCAGCATTAGGGGGTGCGCACAGGGGTGGAGCAGAGGTGCAGGGGCTCACACGCTGTGTGCTGCTGCCTGGTCTCCTGAATGGGGAGCTGACTTTAACAAGTGCTCGTTGTGTCAATCTCATTGAACTGATTTGGTGGGATCGGTGGGGGGGGGGGGGGGGGGGGGGGGTGGGATGCAGGGACTTCAGCAATGCTGCAGGTCCCGTACACACAAGTGTGTGTCTGCTCAGGAACAAACCCTGAGATAGAGAGAGGGAGCAAGGCAAGCAGACCGAGGAAAAAAGAAACTTCAGAAAACTCCGAGCCCCAGAGAAGAGGCATTGAATCAATTAACCAAATAATCAATTATCTGAACGAAATAGCGCCCGCCCATCTCGTTCAGATGATTGAGGTTCCTCTGTAGTTGGCAGGATCTCCGAGACTGACATGGCATTTGGGGGATTATGCTCTAATTTACCATGTAGTGATTGGAATGAGGTCAGCCAGGTGGACCTCATAGAATATGAGTTCCCTGATTGGTGAGGATGATCTGGTCCAATGAGGGAGCCCTGGCTGACAGGTATAAACAGGAGTGCCATGGTTCTGTTCACCCTGACAGCAGGCTCTGAGGGAGCTCAATCAATGTCAAGGACCTTCCATGCGTAAAGAAAGGGTGACTTGGTGACGGGATACTTACACCCATGGAGTTATGTCATACCACCTCACACTTATCTAAATTCAGCTCCAGTAAGCATTTGTGCATTTGTTCTGATACCTGAAACAGCTGCTGTTAGATTCCTCATGGCTAAAATATAATCAGTGAATAACAATGTTATACATTTGTTGAGGTTTACATTTTTGTTTAGCTTTAGGTTATCTTTTCTTATTTTCAGGATTTCTTTCCTTCAAATTCACTTGATCAAATTACACAGTTACACAGTTAATGTCATCCAGCTGTTTTAGTATCTACTAGAAGCAAGTATTACCATAATGATCTGTAAGGCATGATCTATGGAATGGAGAACTATAATGGAAGACCAAATTGTACTCCAAATAGGGCAGTATAGGCGTGACTAATCATACAATCCATGGGATCCAGTATTCAGTGGCTACTTCACAATGCATACATTTCAGTGCTGGTACCAGTCATAATAATTAGACATGGTCAATACCGTAATATTGAAATAATTTATTAGAAACAAGTAGTTACTTATCATGGTCACATTTTCCCAGTGTTATATTAGGATTCAACAAGGAGTCTTTACAAATTAGCCCATTAATTGCCAATTTGTATATTCTTTGATTTAAACAGAAAATTGGCTATGTCAGCAGTTCCCTCCTTACATGCATGGCACTCTCATTATAAAGCAGTCTCTGAAAACCAAGCATTTTGCATTTTCTAATGAGGTTCACTGAATGTCCCAATGCAACATAAAATATACCAGGAAAATGCAAGGGCCAACTCTAGTTTAACAGTTTGCTCAGTAGAGCCTTTGTAATTCCACAGCACCATTGCCAAAAAAAGGATTTTCACACACATTTTGGACTTTGCAATGGTCGATGGTTTAATTCTTAATTGCAATTTGTCATCGTGTGTGCCACACTAATCGAGTAGTTTGCTTTTCATTGTATGTTCCCACTCTGTAACATTTCCAAATTCCACCTCTACATCTCCGTGTCATTGTCATGATTTGGAGATGCCGGTGTTGGACTGGGGTGTACAAAGTTAAAAGTCACACAACACCAGGTTGTAGTCCAACAGGTTTAATTGGAAGCACACTAGCTTTCGGAGCGACGCTCCTTCATCAGGTGATAATGGAGGGCTCAATCCTGAACAGAATTTATAGCAAAAATTTACAGTGTGATGTAACTGAAATTATACATTGAAAAATTGATTGTCTGTTAATCAATCAATTTTTCAATGTATAATTTCAGTTACATCACACTATAAATTTTTGCTATAAATTCTGTGTTAGGATTGAGCCCTCCACTATCACCTGATGAAGGAGCATCGCTCCGAAAGCTAGTGTGCTTCCAATTAAACCTGTTGGACTATAACCTGGTGTTGTGTGACTTTTAATTGTGTCATTGTGGCTCTGTTGATAGTTAAAAATCACACAACACCAGGTTATAGTCCAACAGGTTTAATTGGAAGCACTAGCTTTCGGAACGCTGCTCCTTCATCAGCGAGTGCTTCCAATTAAACCAATTGGACTATAACCTGGTGTTGTGTGATTTTTAACTTTGTACACCCCAGTTCAACACCGGCATCTCCAAATCATGACTTCTGTTGATAATGGTTTTGCCTCTACCCACAGCCTTAAAATATGGATTTCCAGTGAACATTTGACTAAGACCCCATAAAAGACCATTAGCTAAAGTTAAGCTCACAAGGTTGAGGGTTAATTATTGAACTTGTTAAGTGATTAGCTGAACAGCAGGAGACAGAGTAGAGTTAGCGGGCAGTGACTAATTGGTAACATTTTCTTGGTGTCATCTATGGCTCAGTTGATAGCACTCTTGCCCTCTACCTTGTATCTGCTGGGTAGTAATTATCATGCTGGGGCTTGAGTAGCAAATCAAGTTTGGCATTCCACTGCAGTACTGAGGGAGTGCTGCTCTGTTGGTGATGCCGTCTTTCTGATGAAATGTCAAACCAAGGTTCATTTTTCTGTTCTGATGGATGGAAGAAAATCCCATGGTGCCATTTTGAAGAGAAAGGTATCCTGGCCAATATTTATCCTTCAAACAAAATCACAGAAATGGCTTAACCGCTTCTTATCATCTTGACGTCTGTGAGAGTTTGCTGTGAGTAAATTGACTACTGCATTACAATAAAGAGCGTCAAAAGCATCCCATTGGCTGTAAATCACTTGGTGTTTGTGAAAAGCACAACATAAACTCAAGTACTCCTTAATTTCTGCCTCAGATCATCTGATGCTGGAACCTGTAGTGGACCTCAAAGAATATGAGTTCCTGGTTGAGGCCGTAAACTTGGTCCAATCAGGGAGCCCTGGCTGACCGATATAAACAGGAGTGTCAGGCGTCCTGCTCACTCTGAGAGCTGGCTCGGAGGGAGCTGGATCAGTGTCAAAGACTCTCCATATGTCAATAAAGGATGACTTGGTGACATTATACCTACCTCTGTGGAGTTATTTCAGCATCCTCTTCAGTATTGCTGTTATTTGGCTATTGCAAAGTTGTCCTGTCTCCTTTCACCTCTTTCAACTTGAACTCATCTGAAACTGTTACCACTCTTATATCTTGTTCAGTCTTGTTCACGCATTGTTCTGATGTGCATTGGTTCTTGCTCCAGCAATAGCTTACGTTTACAATGCTCGTCCTTGTTTCCAAGTTATTCCAAGGCCTCATCCCTCCCCATCTCTGACATCCCCTGGGTGTGTTTTGAGCTCCTTTGATTCTGGCATGATAGATCTCCCTGATTTTTGTGGTTCCGTCTTTGGTGGGTGGACTTTCTACTTTCTTCCTAAGCTCTGGAATTCACTTTTGAAGCCTCTCTTCTTTCCGCCACTGTCGTCTGCTGTGAGATGCTGATAACATTTGTGTGAGACGCCCTGGGATGTTTCATCGTAACAATGTACGGTATAAATGCAATTTACTGTTACCTCGCCTATAGAGAACCACTGCGCAGAACTTAGTTTTACCTCCACTAAAAACTCTATATTGTAGGTCTAGTGGTAAAGGGATTTAAATAAATCACTTCTTGCATGTTAAAGCAGTTTAGGGGATACCTTACTGAGCTGTGGCTGCATGGTGGCTTAGTGGTTAGCACTGCTGCCTCATAGCACAAGGGACCTGGGCTCGATTCCAGCCTTGGGTGACTGTCTGTGTGGAGTTTGCGCATTGTCTGTGTGGGTCTGTTCTGGGTGCTCTGGTTTCCTGCCACAATCCAAAGATGTGAATTGGCCATGGGAAATTGTCCACAGTAGTAGGTACATCATTTATGGGAATAGGTTTGGGTGGGTTATATTTTGGAGAGTCGGTGTGGACTTATTGGGCCAAATGGCTTGTTTCCACACTATAGGGATCCTAATCTAAACTCTAAGCAACAACATACACTTGAAGTGCTATCAAAATGGGAGGATTCTTATAGGGGTCTGAGTGACATGGGCTCTGGTGAGGTTTGAAGCAGAATCAGATGAGATGTGCAATGAGGCCTCTCTCACCATTGGGAGCATCTCACTGCATCTTTTACCAAATGGTGTGGCACGTTTCTTGCTAGGCAGGGGCGAGTTAGTAAGTGAGAGGGGTTGCCTTACTACAGCCCAACTTGCCTCATTACAACTCAACTTCCTATCTTACCCAATGAGCTGCTTGTCAAGAAATGTGGGCATGAAAATCGGAAGGTTATCTAGTCACTACAGCTCACTGCTAGCCTCACATTGCTTCAGACCAAGCAAGATGTCAATCCATGGGCACCAGCTGCACTCTCTTCCATTGTCCCCAGACATTGGCACCTGGTCTTTGCCAACCCCTCACAAACATCACAGTAGCTCATTGATTCACTGATACACTGAGTAAGTAAAAACTTGCATTGCGGGGCGCACCAACGACCAGCATTAAAAGGCTGTTGTAAGGGCACAGTGTGAAGGATAGGCACCTGGATTAAATCAGGCTGCATTGTGGGGCTGCTCGCTGACTCCGTGCCATGTTTTGCCATGCCAGTCAGTACAGTCAAACAACCAGGTACCTGGCCGCTCAGCAGTCTTCATCTTACTTTATGGCAGTGGGCTACATCAACCTCACACCTGCATTGTGTGCCATCAATGTACATGACAAACATACTGCATGGGCAGCAAGCAGACAGCTATGTCTCAAACTGTCAGGGAGGTAGCCCTTCATGAAATCCACGTAGGTACCTGTCAGTCAGTGGCGTTTTGGCAGAGTCAGTTAATGGCATTAAAGCAGGGATAGGAAGGGGTCATGTGGGAGAGGAGTTCATCCACATTCAGAAGCAACCTGGTTCAAGTGGGAACAGTGCATGACTACCTTTGGCGTGGCCACCCCATATGCCAGAAGTCGGGTGAAAGGTTGGCAGGTAAAGGTTCACAGGAGATTTGGATATTGGGTCAGATCACTGACACCATGAGGCCTCTGCCATTGGCTGAGGAGTGCGCATTGATAGCTTCCCTTGTGTTGGAAAGGGAAAATGTGCAATGGGAACAAAAAAATGGCTGTGACCACACTTGGAGTGGGCGGCCGTGAGGGACAGGCTACATTTATCCTAAAAATAAATATGTGGAACACTGAAGTTGAGAAATGTGGTAGAAGTGTTGAGATGAAGGAGAATCAAATGCATGATACAAATAAGATCAAATATGTGGTTACTGTTTGATCATGCCTTTTTGTTCGCTTTCAGAAACCAAGGTGCTATCCTTCCTCAAAGCCCCTGATAGTTATCACTGTAAATGATGTAAAGAGAGTAAGCCCAAATGATGGTAAGATTCTTCCAGGCTGATGGCGATCTCTCCCACTGATTGGAGGGTAAGTGGGGAACCTCTGTTGTTCCCTGGGGAAGGCCCAACGCAATCAAGTGACTTTCAGGCACTTGACTGACCATTGTCAAGGTCTCCCATGTGATTAAGGTCCCTGCCATTGGAATTCCCATGCATCAAGAGCTGCCAGCCAATCAGAGGCTGCCAATCCCTCGCAACCCTGCACTCATCACATCATTGTGGGGCTACAGGGCAACAATGAGTTAGGATGGAATGACAATCATGGAATAGGGTCGGGCAGTGAGTTCGGAGGCTAGGGCAGAGGGATGGCTTTCATCCAACCTGCACCCCTCACACACTGAGTTCTTTGATTGGGCACTGGCAGCTTGATTAGGAAAGATCACTGGCAAACTCATCAGGCTTGGCAGGGTGGCCTTTGGGAGATGTAGAAAACGTGGTCCTCATTTAGTCCCTGACGTATTGCTGAATTGTAGTCAGCTCAGGTACAATAGGAGTCAATCTGCATAATGAGCCTAATTCGTATCCCTGTGGCAGTAACTGGGAATTTTCAGTCCATTCCTCCCCCATCCCCGTAAACCTAATTGAGGGAGGTTTTACCCCTAACAGGCAGACATTGGCCCGTGGTGTAAATGGTTCTTGCACAAAGATGTGAAGTGGAATTGGGTTTTCCTCTTGCATTTTACTCACTTACCTTCATACTGGGCTATTGTTGGAAACTGTGACAGTGTCGTTTCTCAACCACTAATGTTCCTTGTTCACATGGGAAATACATCAGCCAGCACATCAGTAAGTGTAAGTCACAGAATCCCTGCAGTGCAGATAGAGGCCATTCAGTCCATCAAGTCTGCCCGAACCTCCAGAGAGCATCCCACCTAGACCCAGCCCCTCACCCTATACCCACATTTTCTATGACTAGCCTGCACAACCCTGGTCAATACAGGGTTACTTAGCATGGCCAATCCACCTGCCTATCTTTGGGCTGTGGGAGAAAACCCACACAGGTATGAGGAGAACGTGCAAACTTCACGCAGACAATCAGCTGAGGGTGGAATCGAACCGAGGTCCTGAGTGCTGTGAGGCAGCAGTGTTAACCAGTGAGCTACTGTGCCACTCAAGCTTATTTTTACAGGGAAAGGCCCTGCACAAAACATCAAAAGAAAGTCCAGCCTGTGACAGGAAGGAATTCATGTGACGACCTGACTGTTGTCTTGATCATTACTCACTTTTTTCCCTTTGGAAAATCAGTTGAGTTCAAGCAGTTGGAAAATCGATCAACTTTTTGTGAACAGTAACTCTTTTTGTGTATTTGAATACAAGCAATTGGGATTATTTCTTGTTGGATGGAGTCAATGGTTTACTTAATCGAATATTTTGGTTTTCAGAAAATAGTGAGAGAGCAGAAAAATGGTCTATTCTTAACCATGCAGAACATTCTTAAGTCTTGCCCTTTAACTCCAGAATTTAGATGATTCCAGATTTTCCACCTCTGTCTACTAACTTAGATTTAGTTCAAGCAGTCCAACAGGTAGCATCATTCCGCTAGGAAACTTTGTCCAACATTATCTTTGTCACCTTCAACAGGATGTCATGATCAGACACACAATCCTCCCCCCGTCTTTGTCAGCATTCTGCAGGGATTATTTCCTCAGGTACACTCCGGTATGCTCCTCCTCCATTCTCAATGCCTTCCCAAGTCGCCACGGCCCCTTCCCCACAATCACAAAAGGCGTAATTCCTGCCTGTTTACCCCCTCCCTCCTTACTATCCAAGCCCCCAGACACACCTTCCAAGTGGAGCTGTGATTCTGCAGACTGGGTGACCACTCCACAGAACACCTATGTCCTGTCTGTAAAAATGAGTTTTCCTGTTTCTTTGCCACTTTTTTAATAGATATTTTTATTAAACTTTTCTTACTTTACAAAACCATTTTTAAAAAAAAAGAAAATAAATTACAACACCAGCAAATATGATTCTGTATTAGTATAACAACAAAACTAAACAAAATCAACAGCAAAACAATACAACCAAAACATTATTATACCCACGTGCAAAATAGGCAATTCAGTAAATTAATGAATAGATAAACAATACAGCTCAGCACAACAAAACATTAGCTCTCGACCTCTGAGAGCACTAAGTATTGCACACAAAATATTCGGAATTCTTCTTCAAGGACATCAAGTACACTAAATCAGAACATTTTGGCTACACAAAAGCACTAGTTAAAATGGCAGAAAAATCTGCACCCGAGTAGTCCAAAAAGGGCTGCCATATCCTGTCAAAAATTTCTATTTTCCGGTGCATTATGTTTGTGAAAAAGTCCAGAGGGATATGTTCCATAATAAGTCAATACTAATCCAACAGGCCCGGGGGAAGGGGGTATGGGGTTTCAGAAACCCAACACATTAAAATATTTTTCCTAGCACAGAAAGTGAGAATATTGAAATGTTTTTTTTCCCATGAGCCCCCAAAGACGGCATATTGGTAGGCCCAGGAGGAGAGAGATAGACTCCATTTTAACCTTGGCCTCCAAGACCCTTTCTATAACCCCTGCCACAGAAATCCAATACGTCCGGAGCAAGACCATAAACAATGAGTGGGAGTACCAATGCTCATCTTACACATAGAACAAAAGGGGGATGCTCCCACCTTAGACTTTGAGAGACGGTTTGGGGCCAGATTGACCCTGTGCAGAATCTTTAGCTGCATGGCATGAGTCCTATTACAAATCGAGATCTCCCTTGTATTCTCGCAAATGTCCCCCCATGCCTCCATAGAAATTTCAATCCAAATTCCCTCTCCCAAACCCCACAAAGCCACTCAATGTCTTCTGAAGGATCACACCCCAGCACATGATAAAATATACTAATAGAGAGAGTACGTTTAGCTTAAAGTACCCTCTTCTTCATAATACATCTGCAGGGGTTGGTCAAGAGTGTGGTCCCGTTCTGAATAAAATACCTGATCTGAAAAAAGTGGAAAAGGTCTTTGCTAATTAGACCACATTCACAGATTATTTGGTCAAAGGACATCGTTATTTCACCTTCAAACAAACCGCCCAAACAGGAGATTCCCCGAGCTGTCCAAAGCTGAAATCCAGAGTCCATTACCCCCGGTTGAAAACCTGGCATATCCACTATAGGGGTAAGAAATGATATTTTGGACATTTTACCCTCCCTCTGCCACATTATCCTCCATGCCTTAACAGGATTAATACCAATCTGACTACGGCAAGTTTCCGTGACCATTTCCATTTTATCTAAGAATAAAAGACTGAGAAGGGGACATTTTGTCTGGGAGACCTCAATATCTAACCATGTTGATGCCAGGTCTTTACAGGCCCAATCACTAACAAACGTTGAAAGAGAACTTAATTGGTATCTTCTAATATCCGGGAGATCCACTCCCCCCAACCCATAAGATAACTGTAGTTTAGACAACTTGATAAGTGGCCACCCACGGTGCTAAATAAAAGAGCTAAACCATCCATTAAATCTCTGGAATATTTGCTGTGGGAAAATCCAAGGAAGCATTGGTATAGGATAGAGCAAATCGGGGCGAACATTCATCTTGATAAGAGATACCTGGCTTAATAAGAATATTGGAAGTGCTTTCCATTGCTGAAAATCTTGCTTAATCTTGTCAAGCAAGTGGGCAAAGTGGCCTTAAATGGCTGATCAAAGGCAGGAGTAATAAAGATGCCTATTTGAAGGGGAACCATAGTTCACCCTCTACCTCAGAATTCTCCTCAGACCCCCCCAATAGGCAATGTCTCTGATTTACAGACATTAATCTTGTAGCCTAAGAAGGAGCTAAATGAGTTGATGCATTGAAAAGATGTGATATAGAAACCTGTAGATTCAACAAAAACACCAGAATGTCATCTGCATATAATGAGATCGTATGCGACCTCGATCCTACTTTCGGGGCAGCTGTATTAGGGTCCCTCTAGATTGCCTCTGTCAGTGGCTTGCTCACCAATGTGAAAAGTAATGGTGAAAGGGGCCAGCCCTGCAGACTGCCCCTATAAATATCAAAATTGCTAGATCTCACATCATTGGTGAGAACCACCACCAGAGGATCAGCATAAAGGACCCTCACCCACTTAATAAAAACCTCCCCCCATTTCCAAATCGCTCAACAAAGTAAAATAGGTATGGCCACTGGACTCGATCAAATGCCTTTTCTGCTTCTAAGGAGACCACTAATCCCTGAATGCTGCTGACTAAGCTTGAGTCATATTCAGCAACTCCTGACATTATGAGAGGATCTACAGCCTTTTATAAAACCTGTCTGATTGTACCTAACAATGGAAGGCAGCACAGTTTCCAATCTTAATGCGAGAGCCTTGGACAAAATTTTAAAATCAGAGTTCAAAAGTGAGATGGGCCTATAAGAGGCATATTCCTCTGGAGTCTTCCCTACTTAAGAATGAGAGAAATATTAGCCTCTCTCAGAGATAGTGGAAGACAATCATGGCTGAACGAGTCATTATATATGTCCAACAATGGTCCCGACAATATACTTATACCTTACAAATACAATGTAAATACCTTATAAAACTCACTGGGGAGACCGTCAGGGCCAGGCGCCTTCCCACTCTGCGTCTGTCTGACAGGCTCCTGTGCTGTTAAAGTTCCCTGCCACTTTAACATACCACTGTGTTCCCACATCACTGTTTCTAACTCGGGTTTGCTGCAGTGTTCCAGAGAGTCTCAGCACAAGCTTGAAGTATAATATCTCATTTTCCACTTGAGGACCCTGCAGCCTCTAACACTCAACTTTAAGATCAATAACTTTAAAGCCTGATTCCATCCTTCCATGTGTTTTTACACGCTCCCCAACCTAGTCCTGTTATGACATGGATTGCTTTTAGCACAGTCACCCATTCCCATGTACTCCTAGCTCTGTTATATTATATGGGCTGTTTTCAATGCAGCTCACACAATTTCTCCTACTTTGAGTTCTTATTCTCACTTACCCAGGTTTTCTTCTGCCCTGGCCTGCTATCCATAATCTCCTAGTTTACCAAACCCCCTTCACTTCTCCCTCTCTGGGCTCCATCTATACATATCCACTCACCTCTCTCCTTTCCCCACCTCCAAATTCATCTTCAGCATTATACCAGAAGCACCAATTCTTTCACAGGTACTAACAGTTCTGATGAAGAGTCCCCCAACTCAAAACAATCACTTCCCAAAGATGCCGCCAGACCTGCTGGTTTTCATTACCAATTTATGTTTTTGCTTCACAATCTGTCCTGTTCCTGCCCAGGAGGTGCCCTAGTCTTGAAGTTGCTCCTTAAGTGTATTTTGCCAAGTCTTCTTTGGCCAGCCTCGTCTTTTCTTTTCAATCTGGTGATTTCCATCCTATTGCCACTCTGGCAAGACATCTATCCAGGACGTATAGTACATGTCTTTCCAGTCTCAGTGGCCTCTCTGTCATAATTTACAGTAGGCAACTCTGACCAGTCCTGCGTCTTCATTTGTGATGTTCTATCACTAAGTGATGCCAACTTAATGTATATTTGGAAGTCTATTCATGATTTTGTCGCTATTTGTATGAAAAATAAATTCCTGATATCTATCTGAAATGTATCATTTCTTGATTTGAACTTCCTATTATTTTTGACCTAATGTATTTTAATACTCCACATATATTCACTATGTTTTCAATGATCTTATAGCTTTGGATTTAACTGAGAGGCAAGAAAGAAATTTCCAAACATCCAGTTGTTTCATAGCTATGAACAAAAAAAGGTTAAACAGCATACTTTGATTGAAATTAACACTCGCTAATTCTGGCAAATGTAATTTTGTATTATAGAGACACTCAGCACAGAAAACGACCCTTCGGTCCAACCAGTCCATGCTGACCATAATCCCAAACTAAACCAGCCCCAGCTGCTGCACTTGACTGGTATCCCTCTGAACCTTTCCTATTCATCTACTTATCCAAATTTTTAAAAATGTTGTCATTGAAGCTGTAACCATCTCCTTTGAAAGTTCATTTCACACTCTCTGTGAAAAGAAATTGTGTCTCATATCTTTTTTTAAATCGCTCTCCTCTCACCTTAAAAATATACCCCTTAGTCTTGAAATTCCCCACTCTAGGGAAAAGATGTCTGCCATTCACCTTATCTGTACCCCTCATGATTTTATAAACCTCGATAAGGTCACTCCTCAACCTCCGACACTCCAGTGAAAAAAGTCACAGTCTATCTAGCCTCTCCTCATAACTCAAACCAAGAATTCCTGGCAACCATCCTGGTTAATCTCTTCATATCAACTTTCATCTTGAACAGGGAAAAGGAACTCTAAATATTAAAAATACTTATACTTTAACAAAACAATCGAGAAGATGGAATATTAATGTCCAACCTTAAATGCCGACTATTAAGCTTAAGGTATATCCCAGTTATCCTAAACACACACTCATTCACAAATAAACCAAAAGGCGGAGAGATTCTCACAAGTATTATGGGTGGGGAAAATATAACCAGGGAATATACAGCTTTGGCAAAAGTTCTGTCCAGAAAAGCAGAATAGGTTGTTCTCACAATCCTCTTGATGTTTATTGGTGATGACATGATATTGTTTGCAAAACAATGGTCAGTCTTTAATTCACTGCTTGGTTTGTTCCTCCATTTTAACCTGAATTAAGGATGCAGTCCCAAAACTTAACTATCTTGTAAATTTGATTGTAATACTTCCACAGGTATGTAAAAGAGACAGCGGACAGCTGAAACTGACAACCGGAAGTGGCAGGGACAGGCCACTATAAATGCCGGAGGAAACACCACAGAAGCGCTTCACAGGAGGCTCCCAAGCACTGAGGATGTCACCTAGACAGGGGACGAAATGTTTGCAACAAAAATTTCCAGCTCGGCGAACAGAACCACAACAACGAGCACACGAGCTACAAATCTTCACCCAAACTTATGTAAAAGAGAGGTAGAGAAAGTAAGCATGAGTTCCTTAAATAAGTGATAGAAATTATAACGGGGAATAAATTACTCCACTGGCATTAAGAAAAAACCTTTAATCCAGCCTCATGATAGAAAACAGACAAAACGTTCGGGAAGTGCTTGGGATCCAATGATCTAGTGAAAATAAAGACCATATAAAAATTAGTGCTATTAAAGTAATAACCCTAGAGAAACTAATGCAGGTGAAAGCTAGCGAGTCCTTTGGGCTTAATAGTCTATAGCCTTACCTTGTGACAGCAGCAGCTGTTGTAAAGAGACCACTAGCTGGCACATTGTGTGAGGGGAAACTTTGCGGGATGTACAAAGAAATTGGATAGAAATTGACCCTCTTCAAATTCAGGTGTAAGGTTTCATAAAGCTACTTGATGAAGGATGAGCATTTGCTGGTCTCAGTACAAGAGGCACGTTATTGAATGGCAGGAAACAGTTTACTACTTAAGATAGCAAGGTACAGTGGAGAAAACCTAGGTAACTACAAAAATCAAGGTAAGAAATAGAGTACATTTTACAAGACAGTAGCCAGGGCTAAGTTACATGATGACAAACTATCAAGACTAACTGCAGTCTGAAACAGACTGACTAGCTCCACCTAGAGGCAATGGTTATAGCTATTCGCAAGCTTCAAACTTAATCTTTTCAGGCCAACTAACGGCTACAGAAATAATGGATGTATCACTTTCAATTGTCCAGGATTTCCTAGATTGCAGATGGTTCCCGTGGGTTGAAAGGGAGCTAAAAACCCTTGTTTCAAGAACGGTGGGTCAGAGTGAACAAGGTACTGAGGTAGATAAATGTTAGAATCTAGTAGTAGGCATATAACATCAAGGCACTTGAAACACTGGGCAGAGTGAACAAGTATTTCTAATCCAGAAATCGTGTTTGGCAATCTTAGAGGAGATTTTTTTTGAGGGATTATAATTCAGTGGGAACAAATAGATGTGTATTTGGATTTTTGAAAAGTGTTTCGTAAGATGTCGCTTATGACCAAATAGGGTCCATGGGACTGGGTGGTAAGATATTAACATAACTAGAAGATGCTTATTGTTCAGAAATCAGAGATTCAAAATCAAGCCTATTGGTCATCTAATGGCTGATCTGGGCCTGACACACATCACACATCATTCTGAGGGACTGCTGGCCATTGGGTCACATCTGAAATATTGTTGTAAAGTGAGGAGCTGGAAAAATACAGCAGGTTAGACAACATCTGAGCAGCAGGAGAGTCGACGTTTCAGGAATATGGTGTGAGGGGAAGGGGGCTGAGACATAAATGGGAGGGTGGGGGTGGGGATGGGGTGGGGAAGGCGATAAGTAGATGCAGGTGGGGGGGTGATAGTGATAGATCGAAAGGGAGGTTGGAGCAGATAGGTGGGAAGGAAGATGGACAGGTAGGACAGTTCAAGAGAATGGTGCCGAGTTTGAAGATTGGATCTGGGATAAGATGGGTGGAGGGGAGATAAGGAAACTAATGAAGCCAATGTTGATGCTTTGTGGCTGGAGGGTTACCAGGCAGAAAATGAGGCATTCTTCCTTTGGGCATTGGGTGGCTTGGATTTGGTGGTGGAGGAGGCCCAGGACTTGCATGTCCTTGGCAGAGTGAGAGGGGGGAGTTGAAATGGTTGAGACGTAGTTTATGTTGCTCTGTAGGTAAACAGTGCAAGCAGTCCATGTACAGCATGATTCCGCAAACAACAAAGTGATGTGCAACTAATGAATGTGTTTGCGTTGTGTTGGACTAGGTGGTCATAGAAGAACTTTGTGCTCTGGTTTGGATATTGTCAAGGGATGTCAGTCTGAAAAGACAGACAGGTTGAACATTTGAAAAAAAATCTCCAACAATGCAGCCTTTTCTCAGTACTTGCACTGTCATTTTAGTCTAGAGTCCTAATGAAACTTTATCTAATAACCTTCAGACTTAAAGGTAAAAGCAAAGTTGACATTAAAATTGTCCTCTTGTGTTTTCTTTTTCAGTTCCATTTCTCACTGTATTCTCCTGGAAATCTTTTTCTTGTCCTAATATATTATCATCAATCTTCTTCATTGGTGTTACTGGTTTGGGCTCAATCATTATTTCATTATAAAATCTGAGCAATGATGACATTTCCAAGTTACTATTCATTCTGACACAATGTTAACTGTTAAGTCTAAGGTCAGATTATAACGATTTGCTCCATCTATTGTGTTGAAAAGTATTTGGTCATTATCTGTTTAAAATTTCTTATAAATTCATTCTTCCCAGTCGGTGGTGCCTGAAAATTCTTTGTGTTTGTCATATTACTATTTTTTGCCCTAACAGGAGCATCTCTTATTTGTATAAAGATTCACAATCTCACTTGTTTAAAGTATCATACTAGACTGGAAATATTAACTTTGTTTCTCTCTCCACAAATACTGCCAGACCTGCTCAGTTTCTCCAGCACTTGCAGTATTAATTTCACAATCCTTTGTCTTCACCTTGCATTTGAGAATTAGTGACATGTTATCCCACTGCTCTTTTGAGTTATTCTCACTCATTTCAACCTAAGTCACTTATTCCATCTCCCGTTCTGTTGAATTTCCTTTTTTGGTAGCTGCTCTGCCACTCCTTCCAAATAATTTATCTTTCAACATCTTCCAAGTCAATCTTTGTAATAAATTCTGGCTAGTCTTTATATCTCATGTCAATCTCCAGCTCCAACTGTGTTTGTTTGATGCCTACAATACTGATCCTTTTGTTGCTTGATTGTTATCTCTTATTCCAACAGTTTATTCCCACTGCTCCTTGCATTAGTACAACAGCCAGTTCATCCTTCAAAATCTTCTTAACCATATTAGATCCTCTCAGTGTACGTGTGAAACACTCCATCATTTTCAAAACTACCAGTTCGTCACTGCCAGTTGTGGGCTTCTTCAGATTATATTTTAGCATTCTCACACTGTTAAATATATTGTAAGTTAGGATGATAAAGCTGCTGAAATTAGAAAGCAATTAAACAGAGAAGGAAACTATAGCCTATCATTCAAAGGGTGTTTTAAAGAAATAGTTGTCGCTCCTGAATCTGCTCCAATCAAAATAGAATTTTCTTCTCTTCTGGTAGCTTACTGGTGAATGTCCCTTCACAGGATTCTCACCATTTACTTTCAGTTAGCAAATACTTGGCTTACAAAGTTAAAAAACACACAACTGAAAATGTGTTGCTGGAAAAGCGCAGCAGGTCAGGCAGCATCCAAGGAACAGGAGAATCGACGTTTCGGGCATAAGCCCTTCTTCAGGAATCATGCCCAAAACGTCGATTCTCCTGTTCCTTGGATGCTGCCTGACCTGCTGCGCTTTTCCAGCAACACATTTTCAGCTCTGATTTCCAGCATCTGCAGTCCTCACTTTCTCCTAAAAAAACACACAACACCAGGTTATAGTCCAACAGGTTTATTTGGAAGCACTAGCTTTCAGGGCACTGTTCCTTCATCAGGTGGTTGTGGAGGTAAAGATCATGCTCACAGAATTTATGGCCAAAAGAGTTCAGTGTCATGGAGATGTAATACAATAAACAATCTTAGATTAAAACTTTCATCTTTTAGAATGAGATATGCTGGTTTCTGTCCTTTGATATGTAAATCCCAGAATTTCTTTAAATTACATTCTCAAGGTAGCTCAACTTTTCTAACAATAGGTGTGAAGTCAGTCTGTGTCCCAATGTTGAGTCAGACTGACAAACCCTCTGTATAATTTTAGAGTTTTACATGGATTCATGCAGTTTTTGAGCAAAATAAAATGTAATTCAGGAAAAACAAATTCACCACATAAACTTATATTTGTGCACATGTAGGAGTGACAGATTGAGTGAGTGTGCGTGTGAGTTTGTGTGTGGGTGTGAGTGCATATGATGTCTATGTATATAAGTGTGTGTGTATATATGTGTGTGTATTTAAGCTTGGTTAAGTGTGTGTGTGAGTGTGATGGAGTATATGTGAGAAAGTGCATGTGTTGGTGTGAGTGTGGGGTGTGTATGTGTGTGCAAATTAGAGAGAGAGGGTCTGCATGGGTGTGTATCATGCAGTGGGGTCACCTGTAGTATGGCATGAACTGATTGAGGCCATTCTCATGGGTACCAAATTTTGCTATCAGCTTCTATTCAGCCACTCTGTGTTGTTGCTTGTCCAGAAGTCCACCTTAGAGGATGGTTACCTGACAGTCCGAGGCCGAATGTCCCAGACCGCTGAAGTGTTCTCCGACTGGTAGTGAACGGTCCTGTCTGGTGATTGTTGTGCAGTGTTCATTCATCAGTTGTTGTAGCGCCTGCTCGGTCTCACCAATGTATCATGCCTCAGGCATCCTTGCCTGCAGTGTATGAGATAGACAATGCTGGCCACATCATATGAGTACTCCCACTTGGCTTACAGTAAGACTTGGAACTAATAGCTATGTCAAAAATTTTATCAAATGGGCAAGCAACCCAACTAGTAGGAGACAGTATTTTCTGAATATAGAAATGCAAATACTTCTCTCGATGTAATTAACACTGTGAACGTGCATTTCCTGTAAGAGACACACTTTCTTCCTGTTGCTATCCCTATTGTTATAAATCAACGCGAGCAACCCTAGTAAATCTGTTCTCGATATATTAAAGCCTTAATATTGCAAACATGGTTTCCACTTTCAAACATATCTCTTCTAGACATGATAGATGATGATGCGTCACTATCAGTATTTCCCATTGTATATTGCCATGTTATCATTTTCCATCCAATTTTTCTGTGTCAACGGTCATGATGTAGTTGCAGATTCTGGGCACAAGATGGCTGTACAGTGCAAGTTTCTAGAATCTTCTCATACCGGTTTCCATTTCTAATCATCAACTGATCATGTGCAATACATGCAATCAGGAATTTACTTGCTTATTAAAATCTTTAGCTCTCAAATATATACTATTATTGGTTTGTCTTTGCATTAAAATTGGGAGTGGCATCTGTTTATGGTAGCTTTAAGTACCAAAATTGTTCTCTGATTTCCCAGTGTGACTCTCATATCGACCTTGCTGTTCCCTCCAACCTACTCGAAATATTGTTAAATAAGAATCAACAGCCCAATTTCCTAGTTTGCCACTATTCATATTTTAAATGAATTGCTACATTAAATGTACTTGAATTAATTCAGGCAAAACTTGTATTACATCTCCTTAAAGCATCCTTACTTGAAATAAAATACCACAGTATCCCTGCTTCCTGAATTTCTACACTATTCTTCCATACAGTGAACTTTTCTGTCCAGCTTGAAATTAATAAACTTCTATGATATTTCTATTTTGTATATTTCTACGATTCTTACATTAAATTAATCCCTAAGTTGAATTGAAGTAGATCCTGATGTATCAAGACTATAACAACGTCTATAGTTTAAGTGAGTCCCTAAAATAATTTGGATATATGTTTTAATAAATGACTATCCTGTCTTACTTTTGGTAATTTCTCTATTATGAAAAATATCTTAATGTTGATTTGATTGGAAATGAATTTCTGTCCTATCCTTTATTTAATTCTTATACGATCATTCGAGCTGAATAGTTTCCCACCCTTACATTAATTCACTCCTATTTCTTTACTATCTTTATGAATACTGCATTGTCCTTGAAAGTAATTGAAATGAATTTATACAATTGCGATATTTTCCTTAAGTCTGGCAATTTCTATATTATTTGTTTAAATTCCAACAATATCCTTGAAGTAATTTCTTAAACCTTTCCAACTGCTATTGTGAGATTAATTCATCTGTTTTAATTCAGTAAATTTCTGCACAGTTATACTCAATTTCCAACTTGTTGTGACTCAGTTTAAAATTAATATAATGCCCTTTCAATCAATTTACCTTTTCTAAATTTCTTCAGGTAAATTCATAAATTATTTAATATATAATTCACCGTCATCAATGTCCATCTTATTTTCCTCCTTGCCTGACTTTTGAGAACAGTAGAGGAACACTCAACAGTTGAGAAAAAGGTTTGCCCCACCTACTGATCAGAGCACAAACTTGCCATTGAGTGGCCTGGGCCAGTGGAATACTTAGGTGATGAAAATTACAAACATGTGAAGGAGGATGGGAGTAGACCATTCAGCCTGCTCGGACATTTAATAAAATCATAACTGATATGATTGCAAACTTAAATGTGCATTTCTGCTTACCCCTGATAACCTTTTGCCTACTGTCTTATCAAGAACTTATCTACTTCTGCCTTAAAGATATTCAAAGAATCTGCTTTCACCACACTCTCAGCAGAAAAGGTTCTAGTCGCAACCCACTGAGAGAAAATAAATGGACTCATCGCTGTTTTACGTCGGCAAACTGATCTTTTAAGACAGTTCTACTGACCCCCACTTCTAGATTCTCCCACAAGATGAAACATCTTTTCTACATCTATGCTGTCAAGACCACTCAGGATCTAATATGTTACAATCAAATCACTTCTTATTTTTCTGAACTCCAGTGCATACTGTGCCTGTCCAACTATTCCCCATAAAATAACCTGCCCTTTCCAGATGTTAGTCTGCTAACCTTTTCTGACCTGCCCCCAATGCATTTAAATCTTCCTTAAAAAAGATGATGATACTACACACAGTACTTCAGAACTTCACTAGTGCCCCGTATAACTGAAGCATAATCTCTTTTTTATTCTTCTTAAGTTGAATAACATTTACATTTACATTTATATATATATATATAAAATGATTGTTTTCTTAACTAGTCCTTGAATTTGCATATCTGATGTTTTCTGTATCGTACACAAGGTCACCCAGATCCCTCTGTCCAGGCTATGAAATCTGAGTCCTCCTTCTCCACTTCGGATGCCTTATCTCAAGTTTGTTGCACCTTCCTGGCATTTAAATGTGAAAATTGGAAGTCAATGGATGCAAGATGAATTTCCTTAATCTTTAAAAGCATGCAGTTGGTTTAGACTTTAGGCAAGATGAAAACAAGCGATGCAAGTGATTACAATGAACTATGTCGTGTTTATTTGACCATGTCTAATAATAGTCTTCATGTGGATAGCATAACTTGAAACTGGTTGTAAATAGCATAGCATTTAATGAAGTAATATATTGGTCTGGAACGGCAATAGGCCATTCAGCACTTCGAACCTGCTCTGCTAATCAATTAAAGCATGGTTCATGTGAATCTCAGTTTCACTTTTTTGCAGTGCTGTTGCTCTATAACTGTGGATCCCTTTACTCAACAAAAGAATCTATATTTTAAAATGCAAAATGAAAGTTAAGGTACTATAATTGAAATGGATTCTTTTCATTAATCATTATGGTTATTTGATTCCTTGGAACAGCTCTGTCGCTAGCAATCTTTATTCAGCAGCATTGAACACAGCCGGCTCAACTCCACAAAATCTTTCTTTATATTTTGCAAATCACAATTTTTTTTCTCTCTCTTCTAGATGTCTAATCACACAGTCAGCCTCCGGCCCAGGTATGAAGACGGACTTATTCAACTGAAGTTGCGGTACTGAGCAGTGATTGCAATGAGTGAGTTTCATTCAGATCAGAGCTGCTACAGTCTGATCAAAGTAATCTGAGGCTGCATGACTCACTAATTAATTGGTGCTTTTCTTTGTTTCATGCTATTGAATTAATGAGCATTGAGTACAAGATACCCACGCAGATGCTGCTCTTGATAATCATAAAATGGAAATGTCTGCATTAAGTGCAACTTTTAACTAAATTCCAATATCAAGTAATTAGGCTATTGGAACAAGGCTGATGGAGGACTATTAGGAGTTCTCTGGATTTAAGAGATTTTAAAAAGGTAAATCGTTGAGGATGATAGCAACAGTCATACAATTTCAGCAAAAGTCTTAGGTGTCACTAAATGTCTGTATGATCCACAATACATTTTAGTATTCAGAGCTGGTATACAGAACTATACAAGTAAGGGTGATTTCTTTGTTGTGTTGCTGTAGGGAAGCCTGGGCCACCATCTACCCTGCTTAATGTGCATGGCTTCCTGTGGTTTGCCACTATACGTGTGGACTCCTCACAAACAGGATGTGTTTAGGAAACGTGCCACATCAAGTGGCAGAAAAATCCATGTTGACCTGAAATAGCGGGTTCATGTTTGTGGCCTCATAACCCTTAATACTTACATTGCATAGGTATTTACATGAAGAAGTGGAATACTTAAACAGCCAGGGTTGCCTATTACAAGATTTGCAGAAATAGAGGAAAAAGTATTGTTATGAGAGATAGGCTTTGCCCGCTTATGTGAAGGATATCAATGTTTGACAATTACTTTTGTACTCCTTGCCCTCTTCTATTTGTATTTGTGTCAGCAGCCAATGCTAAACTACTCTAACTCTATACCCTCCATCAACTGTTTCATTTAGCTTCATAGAGATGTACAGCATGGAGACAGACCCTTTGGTCCAACTCGTCCATGCCGACCAGATAGCCTAACCCTAACCTAATCTAGTCCCATTTGCCAACACTTGGCTCATATCCCTCTAAACCCTTTCTATTCATATACCCATCCAAGTGCCTTTTAAATGTTGCAATTGTACCAGCCTCCACCACTTCCCCTGGCAGCTCATTCCAGATACGCACCACCCTCTGCGTGAAAATGTTGTCCCTTAGGTATCTCTGCAGTCGCCCAGTCCTTTGTTCCAATATTGATGGCTGTGTCTTCAGTTGACCTTAAGCTCTAGTTTTTTTTTTAAATTATAACTGTCTACATCACCAATACACAGTCTTCCTTTACAATGCTTCTGAAAATTCTCTTTGACCTTAACCTCTGCCATCAAAACGTGGTGTCTAATGGGATAGCTGATGCAATGTTCTTCGTGATGATTGATTATGATGAAGACACTACATGAATACAAGTTGTTGTTGCATTACTTGGACTTATGTATAATGAAGCTCAAACGTGTAACTGCAAAACAGGTCATTTCTGCCGTCCTCTGTTACTCCTTTGGGTTCTCTTGAAGGAAAGATCTCATGTTAAGATAGACAGAGATGAAATACCGCCAGAATCACTGCATTAATGATTCCCAAGCTTTAAGCCTAAAAGGTGAGAAACCATCAGTACAACAGGCTTTTTGGGAACAGTAGGCTCCGAGGAATGCATCATGGGAAAAATGAAGGAAAGCAGACATGCCGAATGCCAGATCAGTCATGGCGGAGTGGGATCGGAGGGCTAAACATAATTTTTCATTGATTTTGGGATGTTTTTCTAAACCTTGTTTAATGTTTATTCCATTAAAAGTGCAGCAAGTGGATGACAACACATTAGTTAACAGCAGCAGGAAGAGGAATACCAAAGCTGAATTCAATCCTGTTCCAGAATAGGCAGCAATGCCTTCTTAAACAGCAAAAGTCATAGGGATACTGCTGTCTGTAGATGTATCTAGCAATTTGGAACAGTTGTGTTACCTGGCTAGTGCTAGTGTTAATGACAGTTCCCTGAAATAGTATGGGGGTGGAATCCAGTTGTTGTGACATGTGTAAGAATAAATGACACATAAACATGGAATGAGGCTCTGCTAAGTGAGCTGAGGAGCTGGGATGACTATTAAAACAAAGGACCTCTCACTGGTAATAATTTTAGATTTGTTATCATAGATCAGAGTACTGAGTACATCCTGTGGCTGTACAGGACATTGGTTAGGCCACTGTTGGGATATTGTGTGCAATTCTGGTCTCCTTCCTATGGGAAGGTTGTTGTGAAACTTGAAAGGATTCAGAAAAGATCTACAAGGATGTTGCCAGGGTTGGAGGATTTGAGCTATCGGGAGAGGTTGAATAGGCTGGGGCTGTTTTCCCTGGAGCGTTGGAGACTGAGGGATGACCTTATAGAGGTTTATAAAATCATGAGGGACATGGATAGGTTAAATAAAACAAGAACGTTTCCATGGGGTGGGGGAGTACAGAACTAGAGGGTGAGAGGGGACAGATATAAAAGGGACATAAGGGACAACTTTGTCACACAGAGGGTGTTGTGTGTGTGGAATAAGCTGCCAGAGGAAGTGGTGGAGGGATATGGGTCAGGTGCTGGCAAATGGGACTAGATTGGGGTTGGGATTTGGTAGGCATGGATGAGTTGGACCGAAGGGTCTGTTTCCGTGCTGAACATCTCTATGACTCTATGCAAATTGGCGCAGGATTGCAAGGATCAGAAATTAAATGTATGGCTGAGTGATGTGGAGTGCAGTAGTTTCAATTCCTGTATAAGAGAAACCTCTTCCATTAGGACAGGCTCTACATAAATCAAGCAGAGGCTGGTACAACTGAAGAACGAAATGTCAAAGCCAGAGAGCAGAGTATAGATTTGGACAAAAATAAAAGCAGCCTTGAGCAGAAAGGGCACACAGCACAAAACAACTGGCCATTAGTGATTATGGTGACATCAGAAATACAAAAACTAAAGACATGATGGCTGTATTATAATAAGAACTTATTTTGGTACTTTTAACCTGACAGGTAACAACACCATGAAACAAAATTGAGATTCATGGGATGGTGGGGGTAAAATATTAACATGTATTTAGGATTGGTCAATAGAAAGAAGCCAGAAAGCAAGAATAAAAGAGTAACTTTCAGGTCGGTAGCTTGATTTGACAAGATGCTTGGGCCTCTGATTTTAATAAACTGAAGCAATGGCAAAGCCAACAGGAACCAAATGTAATGTACTCAAGTTTACGGATGACACTGCTTACTTTCCTACCTAAGATGGACACAAAGAGACATAGGCAGATTAAATAAGTGATCAAGAACATAACAGATGGAAGTGTGAAGTCATCCACTTGTGGAAAAGTAAAAAAAACAGTAAAAGACTGGGAAATGCTGGTGATCCGAGGGATCTCCATGTCATTATTTATGAATCAGAGGAAATTAACATGCAGGGACAGCAAACAATTAGAAAGGTGAATATTATTTGCATTAATGACAAAAGAAATTTTTTTGCAATAATATACAGTTTCGGTGAGAGCATGCCAGGAATGCTTTGTATTGTTTTAACCATCTCACAAAGGAAGGAGGTCCTTCCACTGAAGGCTCATGCGATTGATTCTTGGATGATGACTGTTCGATGAATCAATATTTGTGTAGACTAGCCCTGTATTCCCCGGAGTTCCAAAAAAAAAGGGTGATCTCATTTAAAAAAATCCAAATTTCAAGAGGTTTTCCATAGTAGATGTCGCATTAATGCTTCTTTTTTGCTGGGGACATTCAGAATAAGAGGCTAATATATTAGGACTGAGTTGAGGAAAAATTTCCTTTGAGGCTTGGTATATTTTGGAACTTTATCAGAGAAAGTTGAGGATGCCCTGTTATTGAGCATACTTATGAATATATTTTATGTACCATTTGCAGCAAGGGCTGTAGGAAGCATTGGGAAGGTGGTGTTGAGGTTGATCTTGAGCTGTGGTCTTAATGAATAGTGGAGCTAGGGCTGAATGGCTTACTCCTATTTCATATGATCCCCTTTCCATTAGTTAACTGCCATAGAGCAATTGTTCTTTATCATTGACCGACCTATGATCTAGCCTTCTTACTATGAATGGCTCAAAGCAAGTGACTTTAACACTACAGTTTTAATCCAAATACAGCAGCGTATTTCATTTTCCCAACAACTAAAGATATTTCAGAATAAATTTGCAAGATAATGGATGGATATAGTTGACTCTAGGTCTTCTCCATGTCAGGGTAGGGAAATGTTCCATTTAGGAGACAGTGAGGTCTGTAGATGCTAGAGATCAGACTTGAGAGTGTGGTGCTGGAAAAGCACAGCAGGTCAGGCAGCATCCGAAGAGCAGGAAAATGGATGTTTCGGCCCCAGCCCAAAATGTTGACTTTCCTGCTCCTCGGATGCTGCCTGAGCTGCTGTGCTTTTCCAGCACCACACTCTCAAATGTTCCATTTAGCAGTTTGAGGAGAAGTAAAAGTGAATCTACAGTTTGAATACAGTAACATGTATAGCGCCTGCCCCTACACACGTCTTCAATGAGATCTGCCCCAGACAAAAGATGCAGCAATGTTTTCATTTTGTAGAACTGATCTTTTCAAACAATGCAACACAGAATTAAAGCAGCTGTTTTATATGTAAATAGCTTACACCACAGAGAACAAATGGGAACATTTACATTGTTAGATGTACAAAAACAGTGTTCTTTGAAAATTCAGACAAGTTTTCTCTGAAAATACCATTACAATCAAATCAGCCCACATGGTTGCTATCCTGTAGCATGTAGAGGGTTCTTAAAGTTGCCTGGAACGAATTTGAATTCCAATGGTATTCAGAATTTTAGATGTTGGTAGGTGGTCCCTTCCCATTATTAAATGTGGAAAGAGTCAAATTAAATGAAACAACCAAAATCTAATTATTTAAATGCACAATCAATACCAAAAAGGATTTTTTAAAACTTACCACCCCATGGATGTTTATGTGAATATGGTTCGGCTACACAGATGTTTAGTTCCTTTTGAAATTGGCATGACTAGACTTCTTTAAAAAAATACATTAAATCACCTCCATCAATGTTGAGTTGTTTCTATAGGTTAATTTGTTTTGTGTGAACTGTTCCTTTTTAAAAAGCACACTCTTGCAGTTATATTCAAGAACCCAGTTATCGCGAAAGCAGAATAAAGTTGACTAATGCTTCAGAGCCATTTAAGTGCTGTTAAAGGCTGCCAAATTACAGATAACAGTCAGTCACTCAGCTGCTAGTCATTACTGTGGTACATCAAAAGAGTCACAAAAACACACGAGAAAACAAGCTTCCTTTCTTCAAACCCTTTGGAGGCGAAACTATTTCTTAATTCAGCAACTTATCAGAAATGAATGCTTTTTAGATCTAGATTTGTGTAACCTTGGTGACACTTCAAGTAATGTACGCAGAACAGGAAAATGAAACTAATTCCCACTCCGAAGTTGGCGGAGGTGGGAGGCGGGGGGAAGCAAGTTGGGGCGGCACGGTGGCACAGTGGCTAGCACTGCTGCCTCACAGCGCTTGAGACCCGGGTTCAATTCCCGCCTCAGGCGACTGACTGTGTGGAGTTTGCACGTTCTCCCCGTGTCTGCGTGGGTTTCCTCCGGGTGCTCCGGTTTCCTCCCACAGTCCAAAGATGTGCAGGGTCAGGTGAATTGGCCATGCTAAATTGCCCGTAGTGTTAGGTAAGGGGTAAATGTAGGGGTATGGGTGGGTTTCGCTTCGGCGGGTCGGTGTGGACTTGTTGGGCCGAAGGGCCTGTTTCCACACTGTAATGTAATCTAATCTAAAAAAGTTCATCTTCCACAACATGTTGCACAAAAATATGGTGTAAAATTGTTTATTGAACAAACTGATTTCTCATCTGGTAGACAAAGCATTTGCATCAGAGTAGCTGGCAAAATTAATGGTGATTTGTAATGCCAGCTCTAGGTGCGAGGACATTATATATTTGGCTACTTCTAGGTCTCCAGATTTTTAACACATTTTATTGGCAAACAAATTAAAGTGCATAGAATTGCGGTTTGAATATTTTAATAGAAAGTTACAGCTCAGTTAAAATAGTTAATAGAATACAGAAAGCATAATTAATTATACAATAAATCTGAACACTGATTGTACTAAATGCAACAGCCAAGAAACAAAGGAATGAACACAAATGATAACACAATAAAACTGTATTACATTTGTGCTTCAAATATTACAATATAGTATGTACAAGAGTCATCCAAAATGAACATCTCATGCCAAATGACACAAACAAAGTTATAAACTGTAAGCAGCAAACAAAAAAAAGGGGAATAGTTTTCCCTCATGACAAAGCTCAATATATACAATCGGTCTAGAAGACATTCAATGTAGAACAGGAACAAAATGACTATATACGGTTTCTCTTCCCATCTTTATTCCAAACATGGCCACCAGCTCGGGGTACTGTAGGTCTATTCTATTAGTTCCTGTTTCAATTCATATTTACATGTTGAGTAAACAATACAGAAGTTAGTGCTTAAAACTAATTTGACACATGTGGCTGTGGGATCAGCGAACCTGGGAAGCGTAGCCTTCTTTCATTAAACCTTCCTCATAGTCTGTCTGGCACAGAATCATATTGTTCTTGAGGAAGAATTTATCTCCCACGCAAAACCTAAAAAGGGAATTTAAAAAGAAAATCACAAGTGATGGTGAATATACACGGCAACTCTTGAAATAGAAAGGAAAGCGATTAGTACATAATCTGAACATTTCTATTATACCCTGAGAATGACTTCAGAGTCAAGACATTTGGCAGTATCTGTTAGATGTGGGCTTCAAGTTGATATTAAAAAATTGTCTAATATGTAGACAATTCAAGTGTGTACAAAAATATTCTTAACTGGAGGCTTTTAAGCAAATTGCAGTGCTTTTAACCATATCAATTTGACCTTCAGAAGCTCTTATGCCTACTCTACTAAATCCAGCAAAAACCATGCATAATTACGAAGCAACCTAGGTGACCCTTGATAGCAGCCTTTGTTGTTTAGATAGCTGTTTACTGATGATGTTCAAACATACTGCCAGAATTCCCTTTAGTAATAATGTTAAACAGATTAGATTTAATATCGAAAGCAGCACAATGTTCTGTGCTCCTCAAGTGTTGAATGAGTAGCATTTCACTGATATTAATTTCAAGCAAATTACGAACCTAATCCCTCCTCAATCTAAACAGGTCTCTAAATTTGCTCCAGCCCTGTCTTTTTGACTACATAAAATGGAAGCAAATAGCAAGAGATTGTCGTTTTAAATCAAAACTGCCTTTCCCCTTTGAAAACAAAGAGCTTCTTAGTTTAAATTTCATAACAGTTTAGGTCCTGTTGCAACCACAACTTATGTTTGGCACACAGTTTAAGGTCATATTTTGAAGAAGTAAATAAGCTCACTCAATTTCATAGAAATCACAGCTCGGAAACAGACCATTCAGCCCAACAGATCCGTACTGCTGTTAACGCTACAAATAAACCCTCTCTCATCAGGTTTTATCTAATCCTTTCAACTTAACCTACTGCTGTGTCCTTGGTGTGTTTAACGTAGAAGCATTTCACAGGATTCACATTCTAACCAGGATGAATAAAGAGGCTTCTCCTGAACGCTGGCTGGATTTTTGGTGACTACCTATATTTAGTTTTTTTTAAAACAACAGGTCTTCAGTTTTGTTGTGCACACATTTGTATTGAATGATCAACTAGGTGCCAATGTGCTCAGTCCATTTCGAAAAGATCACTTGTTGATGGTAAAACGATTATATTTACTTCAGAAAGCATTTAATTCAGACAACATTGTTCAATCCACACAATATCGATGAAATGCTACAGAAGCAGCATTTATGCAGACACGTGTTCAATAATCTATACATTCAATCTCGCCTCAATCCAACAGGTTTGAGATATCTCACTATTCACTGACTTGATAAGATGCAACAACCATACAATATTTTTGAATGCAGTCTGTAACTGTGGAAAGAGTGGTTCAGCTTGTTCAACCAAATTTTCAAATAGCTTGTAAGTTTAAATATTACTTCAGAGGGTTATACTTAAAAAAATTGATGGTTTATTTATTTCAAAATATTAAATTATTTTCAAAGGGATTGCTTTGTAGAATATAAGCTAAAAATTGATAAACACCACATATACGCGTGTAAAAGTCGAAATTTTAAGACAGTTTTTTAAGGTTAAATTTACGGGGTTGACTATTACAATGGATACTCCTTTTGAGGGGCTGAAATTCATGTTACAGTTCAAAATACCATATCATTAGCAGGAGCCCAATTGATGTCTAAACAAAGAAATAACAACAGTACAACTAATTACAGTAATTGCTACTACACGGTTATTTGTCTTCTCTGCAGCTTGAATAACTTATAGTTTAAATGGTGCTGTATAATTTTTTTTATTGGAAGGCATTTGTACACAAAATGGAGAAATTTCAAAACCTCAACTAGATATGTGACTGCATTCCACTAGTGCCTTCAGAGATACTGAGCTCAGCTGAGCTGCACACAAAGGGAGGTTGTCACCTGACTCTGACATGATGCGTCTTAGCCCTTCGCACCAAATTCTGCCATTTCCCTCTGTTTTCTCTCGTCTACTGTTGCTTTAGTTTTTCAAGCTACCATTTTAAGCTTTTATTTCTGGTAAAATAAACTTAGACATTTGACTCTCATACAGCCTCACCGATCAATGTAGCTGTACAGGATAATATCTTCACTCTCAAATCTGTTATCTGTGAAGAAGTAGGGTTGACCTTTCCACAAAATATATGGAAAATTCCAGATTTTTTGGCCAAAACTAGAGAGTATCGACTTTTACATGAGAGCGACTTTTACTCAAGTATATATAGTAGTTGTGGTGAGGGCCTCAGGAAAGGGAAGAGGTCATTTCATACCCCTAGATCCTACAGGATAGGAGACCAGTTATGGGGTACTCCCTTGCCTCTATGCAACATCAGGACATTTAACAACAATGTTTACTTAATCTGCAAAAAGGTCTTTTATCTTTTCCAATTCTCGCCTTCACATCTCAGTGCTAGCTCTCATGTATTTCGCTTAAGGTAGCTTTTCAATATTTGCAAGCACCTGAGTATGGGAAAGACACTGTACCATGGAAGCTGTTACAATTAAGTGAAAGTGAGGACTGCAAATGCTGAAGATCAGAATCAAGGTTAGAGTGGTACTGGAAAAGCACAGCAGATCAGGCAGCATCCAAGGAGGAGGAAAATTCGACGTTTTGGGCATGACCCCTTACATCAGGAATGAATTAAGCCCCTTAACTGCCCCCAACCTGTAGTGAGCATTTCGTCTGGTCAGTGAACTCAGAAAACATGACATCCTGTGAGTGAATTTAAAATAAACATTAAACATAAAGGACAAGACAGTTTCCCAAGCTCTCAATGTTTTGTGTTTTCAAGCAAATGGGTGTTATAGTTGTGGTAGCACCCAGAGAGTCCCTTCAACCAAAACAAAATCTAATCAACCTGTTCAGAGGTGTTATCACATACTTCTGGAGCAGCTGAGATTTAAAACTAGGCCTTCTGGCTCAGAGACAGCAATACCGTCACCAAAGCCCCTTCCCCCATCAGTCATTGTTAAGGAATGTTAAGTGACCAGATGAAATCTGAGTAGAAAGTAGTTACATTTGTAGGTAATGTGAGAGGAGGAGATAGAAAGCAGAACTGAGGGATACAATTAACCCTTGCTGAAAGGTGAATGGTGGTTTGGGTTTTCTGGGGAGAGAGGGTGTGGGGCAGGGAGACAATATGGAAACAAATTAAAATGTATGGAGTAAAATTGTAACTCAGGAAAGCAGGAGAGTGCTGCAAAAGGCACAAGTACAAATTGGTAAGTGGCACATTTAGGCATCTCAAAGATTTTCTTTAGTGAAGTAGACTCTCAGGGCAAAGGTCCACAGGGAGGGTAATTCAGCAGCCTGCAAGAAGCAGCAACTTCAGTAATTTTTGGGTGAAGGAAAGATTCCCTTCATCTTGTACAAAATGGGTTGAAGCAAATTTAATCCATAGTTAAGATGGTGTGGACCTGTGTGCTGTCTGTTACGTGCATACTGCAAAATTCAGGAAATGCATTATATTATTGCAGAATGGGACATCTCAGCCTTAGGTCAGGCAGCATGAATTACAACATACACACATGGCACCAACTGAACTTAAAAGCCCCTGGTTAGTGCAATTCAAACTCCTCATAGGAGTCTAACATTATATCTACTGTGTGTACATAAAATGTTGTCTAGAATGGTTGCAAATTTATTGAGTTTAGATCACCAAGAATTATTTGTTCCTGCTCTCTAACATTAAAATGACAATTCAACCATTGCCATGTGATCACTTTCAAGCAGTTACCTGTGAACCTTTCCTCCAAGCTGGCTAGTTTCTCACTCTAAGATCAAAAAGTAAAGATATTTCTTCTGGAACTAATCTCACAATCCTTTTTTTTAAACCAAATGAAATTCTCTTATTGTCCTCTGCTAAATGATGGTACTTAGGGAGTATAATTGTATATCCATATAACACAACGGCTGTCCATCCATTCTCTCACCCAAATGAGGATTCTCATACAGCAACATCATGCTTGGGTCAAGTTGGTGGATGACAGCAATATGGCCCTGCAGGAGCCAAGTTAGACCCTAACCTCATTGTAACATACGTTCCAACAGTGCTGGGTGCTCTGACCATTTTCCTGCCCAGTGCAGGGTGACTGAGACCACTTCTAACACTCTAATCACTCGCTGAAGTAACTTGGCATAAGCCAGGAATCTTGCTGGTCTTTATAATGCAGTAGTACAATGGATGATGTGTCTATCAACTGAGGAAAGGTGACTTTGGTGGGGGGGTGGCGAGAAATGAAGAAATCTCACTGGCAGAAGATTCTCCATTGCCAGTATAGATTTAAATTAGAAAAAAAAATGGGATAAAAGACAGGCTTCCAAAAGAATCAACCTGTGTTTATGCAATAACTTACTTTGGGACTTCCCAAACCACTTCATTGCAACAATGGCTATGCTCGAGTAGTTTATTTACTTGGTAGAGGGTTGAACCCATGATCTTGTGATTTAGAGCACATTCAGCATGTCTTCAGCTTTTAGAATTTTCTTTGATCAAAAGTAGCAGATAAACAATTTTGCACAATACATTTTCACACATAAAACTGACCAAAACTAAAAAGCTAATTCTGACACTGTTGAGGAATGTGGAAGAGTCATTGCAAGTAATGAGCCTTTAATCAGCATTATACATGTGTCTCAAGTACGGTACCAAAACCCTGATCTTCCAACTATGTCAAGGAAATGCTGTTCCATTCAGCAAACGGAGAAGTCAGATAATGCAAAGCCAAGTACTTAACAATTGTGACTGAGAACATGGAATGGAGGATTGACTACTGCAAGCTAAACTCCTGGGTGTAAACTGAGAAAGAAACAAGATAAATACTAGTGTAAAGCAACAGCACAAGATAAATATGAAAATGCTGTTAAGTGGTGTTTGTTATATATCATGGTTAGGAAAAAAAATCCTACTCGTGCAGAGAAATGAATTTTAATGTGCCAAGACACCCTGAGGGAAGATTTCCTCTGAATGTGGCATGTAGTGAAATCAAAACACATAACAGGGAATATTCTCCAGACTTATTCTAATTCTTTTGAGGAGGGTATATGATGGGGGGGAAAAGGTGAGGCCTTAAGAGTCTTCAGTCATTCTGGTTGCCAACTGTGCAGCATCTGCTGTTGCTGGAATTGACTGCTCTAGAATAAGAAGGTGTAATTAAAGAAGAACTATAATTACAGCGTGTGGCGTATTTCGCTTATTACTGCTTCACCAACAGAAGACCCCTCCTCCATACATCAAATGTGCAGTGATCCTTGGGTTAATCCAGGATCTTTGTCACCTTCAAGTCAATGGCAGGCCCATCTAAAAAGGTATCCCCAATCAACCGTTGGTTTCCATGGTCAAACAGTAAACAATGTTTCTTGGAAAAGCTGCTATTAACTCCTGCCCTTTAGAAGGTCTACAGCAACAATTCTTTAATCCTGCCATCACCATTGCTCACCCCCAACTCTCCATCTGATAGGATTCCCAGAGTAGTTGGAAACACCATTGGAAACTTGCCAAAGTTACTAGGTTGACTTTTGGGAGTGCTCCAGGATTGGTGCCAAGCAGATCCTAGTCAACGGTCTGATTAATTTCAGCTATTTATTGTACTTAGATATAGAAGGCAAAATAAATCTTCACCCCTGCCTCTGACTTGCCTCCAGTCCAACCTAACCTGCATTGTTCTCATCCACAGAGGATGAGCATGATGAAGGAGTGAAGCCTTCAAGGGATAACTGTCTTCATTCTCATCACACCAATGTAAAAAGAAATAATGAAGATCAAAGGAGAATTCAGAGTCAACTGGTGCTTATCATAGAATAATTAATGTGTCCGCATTGCAACAGCATCGATTTTGCTCAAGTGCTCAATGCTTGAGTTGATGATAGTGCACGACCTAAATGGCCAAACATCTTTATTTTGTTCAACACCCCATTGATTTCTTCACAGAGCCAGAAGACTCCAATAGTCGGGAAATGGAAAAGGATTAAATGCTACACACTTAAACATAAAACTTGCTGTAAATGTATAGTTATGTTTAAGGATAGGTAATATTCTGGGAACCTGGGTTCAAATCCGGCAAGGCAGATGGTGGAATTTGAATTCAATAAAGAACAAAAATCTGGACTTAGGAGTCCAATGCTAGTCATGAATCCGTTGCCAACTTTTAAAAAAACCCATCTGGTTTACTCATGTTCTTTAAAGAAGGAAACTGCCATCCTTAGCTGGTCTGGCCTACATGTGACTCTAGACCTGCAGAAATGTTGTTGACTCTTAATTGCCCTCTGGACAATTAGGGATGGACAATAAATGCTGCTTTAGCCAGTGATGCCCTCATTCCATGAATGAAAAAGAAAGTCAGGTAGAAGATTGAAGAGGGAAAACAGATGGAAGTCAAGGGGCTGGTGACTTGATTGCAATGCATGTAAGGTCCTCAATATTCTTGACAAAGTGGACACAAAGTGTCTTCTGTGGGTGAGTCCAGAACTAGGAGGCTGCTCCTTGGATGCTGCCTGACCTGCTGAGCTTTTCCAGCAACACACTTGTGGAACTGTTTCATAATTAAGGATTACCTACTTAGGACAGATATAAGGAGCTTTCTCAGAGGATGGTGGTGCTTTGGAGCTCTCTGCAGCGGAACAGGGTGCTGGATAGATTCTTGTCAGGCAGGAGAATAAAAGACTAATGGAGAATAAATGGGAATCAGGAATTCAACACCAACAGATCAGCCATGATCTTATTAAATGGCAGAGCAGGCTCGAGGTCTACACTTGTTCTAAGTTCATATGTGTGTATAATACAAAATTCCTCTATATGCTACATTACATTTATGTTCTGGATTACAGGAACAGGCCATCAGTCCCTCAAGTCTGTTCCACCATTAAATTAAGGCTGGTTTGGTTCATAACATATCTTTTAACATCAAATGCAAAATTATTAATGGAGCTGTTATCATCAAGTTTTGACAGAGGGTTATAGCATTCTTTGTGCTAGGTAGCATGTACTAACTTCTCTCCCATGATCTGCCTTGCTTCAAAGTTAGTTTCCCTTGTCCTAGATGCCATCAACAGAAAGAGATCTGCTCTACTGAATCCTTTCAGTACCTAAACACAGTTACACAAGTTTCTCACAAGGCTCTGAGCCCTGCCAACATTCTGGCTCTGAAATCCGTGTTAGCCATACTCCTCTCACAGGACCAACCACTTAGGGGATTGTATTGCAGCTGCAGTAATGTTTGTGCTCATACCCACAAGGCTCGACATTCATCATTCCTCTTCATTCAAACAGCTATCGTTTAATTTCCCCTGAATGAAAGTTTCATGCGTCCACCTTAGAAAGCAATACTGCCATGATAGGGGTATAACATGGATTATTTATTTTCAACTTTCATCTGATTTCAATAACATAAGCCTTCATGGACTAGGATAGTTTTACAAATTATTTTTAAAAAAGGGGCAAGAATGGCTCCACTAATTAACTGACCATCGGTTGAGGCAGGTTCAGGTAAGCAATGTGAACGAACAAAATCATCTGATCTGAAATTATACCTAAAGATATGGAAACCAGTCAACTGAGTCAAGAAACTCACTTTACTTGTTTTAACTAAATGTATAAGCTAAACTGAATATATTGGGGACATGAAAGGTCCATGCAACTACTCAGCTTCAAAAGACAATGGAGCCAGATTCAGGAATACACAAAAGAACCATATTTCTGTAGCTGCAGAGTTGAGCAACAGAGTGAAAGAAGAAAAAAAGATTTATAACAGCAAAGACAGGAAGACTCTTTCTCTGTCTTCCCCCCTGTTTCCATATCATCTTGAAAAGCTAGTAACTGACATTACTAAAGGCACTATAGACATGTGGAGACTGTTTAAGGAACAGTTGTTGCGAGTGATGAATAAATATGTCCCTCTGAGACAGGCAAGAAAGGGTAAGATAAAGGAACCTTGGATGACGAGAGCGGTGGAGCTTCTCGTCAAAAGGAAGAAGGTAGCTTACATAAGGTGGAGGAAGCTCGGATCAAGCTCAGCTCTACAGGGTTACAGGCAGGCAAGGAAGGAGCTTAAAAATGGTCTGAGGAGAGCCAGGAGGGGGCACGAGAAAGGCTTGGCAGAATGGATTAGGGAGAACACAAAGGCATTTTACACTTATGTGAGGAATAAGAGAATGGTCAAAGAAAGAGTAGGGATGATCAGTGATAGCATTGGGAACTTGTGTGTGGAGTCTGAGGAGGTAGAGGAAGCCCTAAATGAGTTTTTTGTTTCTGTCTTTATGAAAGAAACGAACTTTGTAGTGAATGAAACCTTTGAAGAGCAGGTGTGCATGCTGGAATGGATAGAGATAGAGAAAGCTGATGTGCTGAAAATTTTGTCAAACATTAAGATTGACAAGTTGCCAGGCCCGGACCAGATTTGTCCTCGGCTGCTTTGGGAAACGAGAAATGCAATTGCTTCGCCACTTGCGAAGATCTTTGCATCCTCGCTCTCCACTGGAGTCGTACCTGAGGACTGGAGAGAGGCAAATGTAATTCCTCTCTTCAAGAAAGGAAATAGGGAAATCCCCGGCAATTACAGACCAGTAAGTCTCACATCTGTTGTCTGCAAGGTGTTAGAAAGGATTCTGAGGGATAGCATTTATGACCATCTGGAAGAGCATGGCTTGATTAAATGCAGTCAACACCGCTTTGTGAGGGGCAGGTCATGCCTCACAAACCTTATTGAGTTCTTTGAGGATGTGACTAGAAAGGTTGATGAGGGTCGAGCAGTGGATGTGGTGTATATGGACTTCAGCAAGGCATTTGATAAGGTTCCCCATGGTAGGCTCATTCAGAAGGTCAGGAGAAATGGGATACAGGGGAACTTAGCTGTCTGGATACAGAATTGGCTGGTGAACAGAAGACAGCGAGTGGCAGTAGAAGGAAAATATTCTGCCTGGAAGTCAGTGGTGAGTGGTGTTCCACAGGGCTCTGTCCTTGGGCCTCTAACGGTTTGTAATTTTTATTAATGACTTGGATGAGGGGATTGACGGATGGGTCAGCAAGTTTGCAGACGACACAAAGGTTGGAGGTATCGTTGACCGTATAGAGGGCTGTTGTAGGCTGCAGCGGGACATTGACAGGATGCAGAGATGGGCGGAGAGGTGGCAGATGGAGTTCAACCTGGATAAATGCGAGGTGATGCATTTTGGAAAGTCGAATTTGAAAGCTGAGTACAGGATTAAGGATAGGATTCTTGGCAGTGTGGAGGAACAGAGGGATCTTGGTGTGCAGGTACATAGATCGCTTAAAATGGCCACCCAAGTGGACAAGGTTGTTAAGAAAGCATATGTGTTTTGGCTTTCATTAACAGGGGGATTGAGTTTAAGAGTCGTGAGATCTTGTTGCAGCTCTATAAAACTTTGGTTAGACCGCACTTGGAACACTGCGTCCAGTTCTGGTCGCCCTATTATAGGAAAGATGTGGATGCTTTGGAGAGGGTTCAGAGGAGGTTTACCAGGATGCTGCCTGGACTGGAGGGCTTATCTTATGAAGAGAGGTTGACTGAGCTCGGACTTTTTTCATTGGAGAAAAGGAGGAGGAGAGTGGACCTAATTGAGGTATACAATATAATAAGAGGCATAGATGGAGTCGATAGCCAGAGACTATTTCCCAAGGCAGAAATGGCTAACATGAGGGTTCACAGTTTTAAGCTGGTTGGAGGAAAGTATAGAGGGGATGTCAGAGGCGGGTTCTTTACACAGAGAGTTGAGAGAGCATGGAATGCGTTGCCAGCAGCAGTTGTGGAAGCGAGGTCATTGGGGATATTCAAGAGACTGCTGGACATGCATATGGTCACAGAAATTTGAGGGTGCATATATGAGGATCAATGGTCGGCGCAACATCGTGGGCTGAAAGGCCTGTTCTGTGCTGTACTGTTCTATGTTCTATTAAAACAAACCAGAACAATCATCTCACTGAGAACACAATGATTCTCAAAAACATTACCACTGCTGAGGATAAAAGACATTAATGAATGAACAATATTCTCAGGTTCAATTATACCAACTCAAGGACTCCGAAAAGATTTTTAAAATTAATATTCTTCATCCTCCTAATACACTAGATATTTGCCACTTTTTAAACTTCATACCTATGTGTACTTTGATGTCACATTTTATTAACTTTTTGGGTATCATTAAGTAATTAAAATTCCTCTATTTCAATCAAGAAGTTCTTGTAATTGGCTCCTTAATATTGAGTCTGCAATGTTTTAATTGAAGTGCAACATGGCTGTGTGCTAAAAGAATTCAAAATCTTCGTTGTGGCTAACTGAGGGGTAGTAAAACGAGGGGATCAGACTCACTCCTCCTCACTTTGGTCTTAAGAAAAAAGTGTTATATGATACATTGTGTAAAGCTAGAAATTGCTTCAGTATATGTAAGGTATGTAAATGGTAAAGCAAGGCTTCAAATTGCTATTAGATGAAAAATGAATAAATTCTGGGGATGGAGCTATGGGCATTTGGGTGTCTCTGTGAAAAACATAGGTTGAACAGAGTGGCAGCTTTCAGCGACTTGGTGAGTATAGTTGCCTGTCCTTGGAGATATCTTTGTGAACCACATGGGGAAACTCAGTCACAAACTCATTTACTGAATCAGAGTCTCATCATGTGCTACTTGTCACTGAGCTATTATGACAGATAATTGGCTAGGTTAATTTGTAGCATCGGTTGTGCATCTCTATGGCCTCTACATTCCAAGGGGACCTTCACCTCCTAATCCTACACTCTGGGTACACCTTCTCCTCCTGTCCTTATGTTGTGTGTGGCCACAT
Source organism: Chiloscyllium plagiosum (assembly GCF_037043375.1). NCBI lineage: Eukaryota > Metazoa > Chordata > Chondrichthyes > Orectolobiformes > Hemiscylliidae > Chiloscyllium > Chiloscyllium plagiosum. The sequence goes on from NW_028270161.1 coordinate 49,245,200, forward strand.
ACTGTGACTACATCACCTTTTGCTGAGGTAGTTATTCTACCCAGTTTGCTTTGCCATCAAACCAGCTATTATTTTAAAACTCACGACTCAAACACTCAAAACTTGAGTAATAATTCACCCTCAATATTGTTAAACATTATACAATAATACTCCTGTTGCAAGTAATGCAAGAAAAAAAAAGAGCACTCTGGTATCATCTCTGTTGTTATTCTGCCATTTAAAAAAAATTAAATGTCAAATATTTCAATTTTCCAAAAAAAGCAGTCATTTCTTGATCAAAAAGAGAGATATTTTTGATTCATTTTCTAAAATATTAATTAAATTTAATATACATACGTCTCAGCCACAAGCTAATGAACAAATATTCTTCAATGTATCATTTATATTAGATCCTACATATTTATAGACTTCAACACAATTATTACCCTCAGGGGCTTTCAGTTGGCAGGAAGTCCCCCAAAGGCTGTAGAAACGTTAATGAATTTTCCTATTAATGTGCAGAGCTAGCTTCTTGGCAAGTACTGGTACCTCCATCACTATTTAAACATGCTTTACTATTAATTTGTTTAACCCCATGAACGCTATTCGTTATTCAGAATCTAACTGCCAAACGCATGAGTACCCGACTGAATTTTTCAATTAATACTTTATTCTGCTAACTCTGGCAATATTAAGCTGCTTGAACATACTCATTGCTTTATTTGGGTGGAGAAGTATTATAGAGTCTTGGCAGACTTGAGGTGATTAATGGATGACATTTTCTATCGTCAAAAACCTAATATAAAGCAGATGGGTTTCAGAAAAATGATATGAATTTACAGCGAGTAACAGATGTTACATTCTTTTAACTAATTGAGTTTCCATGTGTACCATTGACAATAAGGACTTTTGATCAAAAACTGTACCTCTGATTACAGAGCTGACAAGCAAAACAGTCCAGGTGATAAACATTGTCCTTGGCTCTCATTACCATCTCAAAGGCAGGAATCAGCTTGCTGCATGCTGCACAATTCCCCGTCACACCAAACAACCTGTAATTGCAGAAGATAAAGCAAATATCAGTACCATGCTCATGCATACTCTAAGAACATACCATCTTCCTCCTGTTCCAATTGGCATTAAGTCTGTTTGCAACCACCCCCAACCTAATAGACAGCCTTTGTGACCTGGAGTCATCCCCCAGTCAGTCATAAGCCTGACTTCTTAAGCTTTCAATTCACACCTTCTGTTCATCTCAGATGACACTTGAGATTTAAAGGCTGTGGGGAGATTTAATCAGAGAACCGTATAACGATGGTTTTGACAGAGGGCACAAGCTGAAATTGTTCCGAGTGCCAGGCTAATGCTGTCGCATTTGAGACAGGGATGACTGGTGGTGGTGTAACCCGAGGGTGATCACACCTTAGGTGAGGGGAAGAAGTTGAGAGGGAGAGTCCTTCATGGTAACCTCAGCAGGAATGGAAACCAAAACAGAAATTGTTGGAAACGTTCAGCAGGTCTGGCAGCATCTGTGGAGAGAATTCAGAGTTAATATTTCGGGTCCAGTGACCCTTCTTCAGAACTGATGGCAGCTAGGGAAAAGTTGGTTTTTATGCAGAAGATAGGGTGAGGGAAAGAAGAGGATAAGGAGTAAATAAGAGAAGAACAGTTGGGGGGAGTAAACGATAGGTTGAGACAGAGCCCAAAGAGAGAGAACAACAGTTGGGAATTGAACCCATGCTGTTGGCATTACTGTACATTATAGACCAGCTGTCCAGACAACTGAGCTAACTGACACCCAGCTAGAAAGCAAAAGGTAACAGATTTAAACTAATTGGCAGAAGAACCAAAGAGATGATGGGGAGAATGTTTAGATAGAAAAATACCCTGCTGCATTTATATATATATATTTCATAAGGATTTCATTCTTTAAAAAAGATGCTTGCAGCAAATTCAACAATAATGGAATTGGATAAATACTCGAAATTCCAAGGGCTGCTATGGAAGGGCAGAGCAGCGGAATTAATTGGATAAAACTTTTAAAGAACCACCACTAGTGAGTGGAGCTGCATGACTATGTAGGAAACACTTCATATCAACACGTTAATTCTGGTTTGGGAGAGCAGACTATTCCTAGTCATGGGGGAAGGGGTAACATAAGCAGAAATCGACAGTTTCATAGATCTATATCTCCAAAGCAAGAAATATTGTGAATCATAGGTTTCAAAAATGGTTCTGATAGAAAGGTCAATCAAACTAAAATGTCAATTCCATTTCCATCCAGATGCTGGCTGACCCAATGATGTTTTCCAGCTCCTTTGGTTCAGTTTGACAATGCTTGCTACATTTTAGGTGCCTCAATCCCACACAATGGGATTACAGTAATGTAGTGGACCTACTCTGCTTTTTGTATGTCAGCAGTATTGGGTGGAATTCTTATTTACATTATTTGAAAAGATTGACATCTCTGCAGGGTGTCTAGGGAGTGCTAGTTTATTTGTATTTAATAGCACCAATGTTGGCCATACCAAGTCAAATTGCTAAGCTGCCACGACGGAATTCCCTGCTTTTGGAAATCCCACTGAGAAGTCAAACACATTCACTTCAGGCTCAGTGTCGGCATCAAGTGCTCATGGGTCATGTCCAACTTGAAGCAATGTAGCACAGTGCACTCACTAACTTACCGAAGTGTCATAGCCACAGCTTTGAGAGGATCACAGACTGCAACAAAAGATTTAAAATGTACATCAAGATGTATAAAGAAAAGATTAAGATATTTGTAAAATCAAATTAGAAAGCAGATCAGACAGAATCTCCATCTCCTACTTAAAAAGGACATTGTCATCTGATATTTTCTTACAGTTACCGGATGTTTCTTAAACTAAGCCAATCTTTATCCCAATTGCTCCCATTCCATGTTAAATGTTAAAAATCTCACAACACCAGGTTATAGTCCAACAGGTTTATTTGGGAGCACTGTTCCGAAAGCTGGTGCTTCCAAATAAACCTGTTGGATTATAATCTGTGTAATTTTTAACTTTGTCCACCCCAGTCCAACACCGGCATCCCCAAATCATGTTAAATGTTGTTACTTATCCTCATTTGCAATCAAGAAATGCAGGAAAACATGACTATTCCAGCTTACTGCTCCCAGATAAAATAGATCTATTCTTGAAAAGGTACAGCCTTCTTAAGCTAGGCTAGACAAGGTGGCTGCGTCCCAGTGGTAGCCCTGAGAAATTTTTTGCAAAGAGCATTATAGAACTTGAAAAGCCCAAGCATAAGCTCTTCAATATGTCAGGCCGGAAGACAGATCCAGACACACGAGTAAAGCACCCAGAAGAGAAGACAAGAGGTCAGCAGACAAAATTAAGCTCAAGTTTTAAGGGGACAGGATTTCAGCAATTTTGCCATTAATAGTAAAAATAGACATTGAATTTTCATTTGCTTATGAGAAGGACAGATTCCAAGACTGTCATGATGAGTATCAGACGTTTAAGTGCCTTGTAGCAATTAGGCTCATCTAATTTGCAAGCCTACCCCAACATGTTTAGATTAGATTACTCACAGTGTGGAAACAGGCCCTTCGACCCAAGAAGTACACACCGACCCGCCACCCACTCCCCTACATTTACCCCTTCACCTAATATTACGGGCAATTCAGCATGGCCAATTCACCTAACCTGCACATTTTTGGATTGTGGGAGGAAACCGGAGCACCTGGAGGAAGCCCACGCAGACAATGTGCTAACTCCATACAGAGTCGGCTGAGGCCGCCCACATGTGTTTTGTCCATCCAGGATGCTCAGTATCCCTTTCAAACCCAGTTCCAAATTGTTCCACATTTAGATTAACATTCAGCTACATTAGTCAATTCACCAGAACTTTCTAGAATTTAGCACATGTAGCACTGACATAATCCTGTTCACATTCTATTTACAAACTGAACATCCAGCTCTCCAACGCCCTATCAGTTTTTTCCTCATCAACCAAGTTCCTCCAAGAATTTTTGGCAGGCTAAAAAAAAGGACACAACAATGCCTGCTTGTGCCATTTCTCAGCAAGTCCTCTTGTAGACAGAGCTCTCACTAATGAGCATGGGTGTATGATTTATCCTTTGTAATTTTTTTAAAGAATGTTCAAAAATGTGGTTAAGCTTGGGCAATGCAGGTATACCATTAACCCTGGCAGTACCTGTTGTACACCCAAAATCTGAGTGACACAGGGAGATAATTCCCACTGTACCTTGGACTAATCCAGATTGTTTGAAAGAAAATCATATTTGAGTTTACATGGATCGCAGGGCAAAGTGGAAACCTTGGGAGCGAAGAGTTTTTGGATAGGGCATCGTATTTCATATAATTTTGAGTTTCATTACCGTGTAATTAAACAACTGTGTTCAAATTTAACAAAATCAGAAAAGCACCAGCCAAGAATTTGTAATGTGATAGGAATTAGGTATTATGAAACGAATTAGGTATTATGGTTAACTTAGCCAGATGGACATCCTAAATCAGCTAGATAAGTGTCAACTAAAAATGATCTGAAAGTAAGTACATAAAAATGCTTCATTTTTTGTAATATTTCCACACTACCATTGAGCAAACTGCAAACAAACATTTGTCACTTTATGCATCATTTTCCATTGATGATAATACAGGACAACACACGTCAAGGCTTGACTCATAGCTCTGTTAATTGTCACTCAGAAGTGCCTCCTGTTAGGGGCTGGACATGGCCAAAGCTGCAGGGACATCCCATGGCATTACAGGATATTGTTCAAGGTACGGTCCATGAATGTTAAAGGGCATGTCCAGGGACAGTCCATTGTTATGGGGAACTGTCCAACCTATGCTACAAGCGAGCAGCATTTCATACCCAAGAGAGAGTCTTGTAAAGTTATCCTAATTAGATCTTGTTCTGCCAAGAGGGGTGTTGCTGAATATTGAATGACATTTTATAGCATCTCTGTGCTGCATGGCTCACTAGTGAAATCTGGAACGAATACACATGCAAAAACCTTTACGGAGGTCTCCATGCACATTTTCCGCAGCAAAGGAGATTGGAGGGTCTGGATTGAATGGCTATGGCAATGTTCCAGCTGTCTCACGATTGTACTAGTAGTAATCATAGAACAGGCATCATTACACTGGGGAGCACTGCAGTACGAAATGGGCCACAACAGCACCTCCAGTCTTGAGAAACATATGGCGCATATACTACAGAATATAATTAGTTACTGAAATTAGCTGTTTGCATTTTGATCATGTAGCCTAACTGCCAGCATGTTGTGGGGGGAGAAAAGCAGGCTCGACTCTGCAAATACCATCAGCAGTTTGATTATTTGCTATAAAGCAGCGTTATAAAAAATAAATTAACTTACCTAGCCGAAACAAGATAGAAATTTCATAACTTCATGAACTGGACAGCAATGCTAGGACTACTAATTAGGTCCCAAAGTGAACTAGAGTATATAATTTCCAGCCATGTATGCTGGGTGTTTAAAATGGACTGTATTGAATAATAAAGCCAAGTAGCAAACTGAAAAGCATTCAACTTTGTGTTTGAATGGATGCTAAACAATCAAATCTCTCTAACTGAATTCTTAAGTGACGTGAGTCCTTTCACAATGTAAACCCCATCTTCTGCTCAAACTCAATCACAAGTGGCTGCATGTTGAAGTGAAAACATCACCACAGTTTTCTTCACAAGTTCTTCATATGGGGATAATGCATTCAATACTCTTTTCCTTTATCCATTCATGGGTTGAGGGTGTCACTGGCGAGGTTAGCATGTATTGCCCAGCCCTAATTGCCCAGAGGTCAGTTAAGAGTCAGCCACATTGCTGTGGGTAGGGAGTCACATGTACGCCAGACTAGTTTCCTTCCCTTAAGGACATTAATGAACCAGATGGGTTTTTCCGACAATGGATTCATGGTCATCATTAAATGCTTCATTGCAAATTTTTAAAAATTGAATTCAAATTCCACAATGCCATGGTGGGATTTGAACCTGGATGTATGGAACATTATCTGGGTCGCTGAATTAACAGTCCAGCTATAAAACCATTAAGCCATTGCCTCCCCTTCAAGTGGCTGTTCTTCACAAATGCACTTTTCACTCGTTGATGGTGATCTCTAACCCTTGGACCAAAAGATACCATAGCCAAGCCAACTCTGAACCTACCCGAAGACTCACTCATGCATTTTCAGCAGGGTTTATTTGGTTACTAACATCTACTGTCAGCTCAGTCCAAGGAAGTAGAGGTTGGCTGAAACGTTCCCCTGCAATCAGCATGGCTAAAGCCATCTGACCAAGCACAAATTCCACAACTTTTCTCAGCAGATAAACTGCACCTTCGGGAAAGCCCAATGTTTAATCTAAATTATTGCAATGAAAAGTCATGAGGATTGATCGTTTCCTATAATCTTCAGCGTTATTAGATATCAACCAGAAGCATAATAGTAAACATAAAGCTCTAGTAGTTAACCAGTCCCAATCATTTGATCTAAAGATCACAGGAACTTTTTAAATTCAGTTTTCGTCTGATGACTGCCAGTCTTAGAAAGTATTTTTCACTTTGGAATAGATTGGTGTGAGAGCCTTCAAAAAAACTGGATGTTGTCATCACAAAAACACCACCATTACACCTCAAGGTGGGGGGGGGGGGGGGGGGGTTGGGCATTTTCCAATAACGTAAAGATATAGTTGCCATAGTCTTAACAGTCATAGGCCTGCTCTCTCATTGGACAGAGATGACTGGTGGTAGTTTAACCTGTGTGTCATCATGCCTCAGAGAAGGGAAGTGGTGGAGAAGGAGAATTTTTCATGGTGATCTCAGCTAGTATTGGAATTAAACCCAAGCTATTGGCATCAGTCTGCATGTAAACCAGCAAGCCAGCCAGCTGAGCTAACTAACTCCCTTTTTTCTAATATTGGGGCTATATTTAAGAAGGGACATAACCAAATAACTACAGGAATCTGACAAACTTTTGCCAGCAAGAAAAGCAAATCTCTGCCTGGGAACACAAATTTGGCTTTCTTCATGATTGCAGCTGAAACTTCTTGTAATTCATCCTGTACTTTTGACACAAAGTAGTAATTGACTGAACTAGCGCTGACTAGTGTATCATTTGCTCCCCTTATTCTGTCCTAAGAAGGAACGCGTGTTCATTTCCAGATAGCTAGCACAAACCTTTCTATCAAGGCTACTTGAAAAAAATGTCATTTTTTGGCTTTTCTTCCTCTTGAAAGTGATGATACTCGGAAAGCCTTTTCATAACAGCTCGATGGCTTCATTCTTGGGATCTTTCCTTCTTGTGCATTGTATTATGCCAATTAACCAGGCTACACCTGGGAACAGGTATGTACCACACATTCCAACTTATGTACTGAACGTAATCAAATAACATGAAGCATAAATCCAATGGTGAATCTGACAGACCACTAGTTTTCCAGATTTATTCTGTAATTTGTCCCCACAAAACATTCGAATCGCAACACACCTGACCTTATCTTCACCGAATTACTGATCCTGCACTTTACAGAATTAAAGTGACCAATCATCAAACTTTCAAAATTAAAAATTCGGTACAACATATTGTTAAGAAAGAGAGTCAATTCTTGCATGCTAAAGGACTTAGTAAATTGGCAATGCTCAATTGTACCAATAGGGAAGGTTGCCACAGGGCATTCAGCTATAGATCAGATTGTGACAGGGTATTACTATTTTACTATTCCAAGATAACATCCAAGAGGTCAGACTCTGCCAAGGGGTTTGCACTGAGAGTGGACTATCAGGTTCAAGAGATTATGCAGGAATAGTCAATCTTCACTATCAAGTGACAGTGAAGGTCATTGAAGCATCTTAAAAATGAACCTGTCAGGACCATAAAAGGATCAGCACTTCTCTGCATCGCCACACACCCACCTACGTACATATAAAGTAGCCAAAATCTTCCAAATTAATGTTTGCAAGCTACGAGGCTTCACAAAGCCAATTGCAAATCTATCCGATGCAATGAAACGTTTTCCATATTTGGAGCTCATCGTTAGTTCTGGGCAATTGGCTTCTCACAGACCTATTTCTCTGCCTGCAATGCTTTTCGCTGGTTATACCTAAACAGGGACAGCCATCACTCAATCAGCATACAAGTGTGCAACAATGCAACAATGGTTCTTAGGGAAGCAGAACGAAAGGCACATAAAGCGTTTACTCTTCAGCAGTTAATGGCCCACCGATTATTATAAAAAAAGAAAGGAGGATGAGTCAGTCCTCAGGAATATGGTGAAACTATTCCGGTAACACCTCTGCTCACTTGAGAACAACGATGACAGATACTGCTTCCCCTCCCCCACATTGCCTTACTCAACCATGAGTTTTAGATGCACAGAGATGTCCGGCAGATGGCCTTGAAGAACATTCCAGTAAAAAGGTTCACAAAACTTAACGACACACTGCAAAGTACTAACACAGACAGAAGATGGTGCAGACCACAGGAAAGAAAACGCATTACAGGTGGAGGATTAGGTCTGTGAGGAGGCAATTGCCCAGAACTAACAATGAACTCAGAATATGGGAAACATTACTCTCCACTGGATATATTTACAATCATGGGATCCTTTGCTTTACTGCTTTGATTGTCTATCTGGTATGTTATACTTTCCTGCACAAGAATGAGAGACTGAAAGGTATAAATGGTCTCTATAAAGCACTATTACTGCTCCCAGTCTGTGTACTGGATTTGCATCACTGAAATTAGTAGTGAACTCTCAAACAATAGAAGTTGGCCATTCAGCCCATCTGGTCTGCCCCCTTTTTACCTATTCATTTTCAATGAGACAGAAAATTATGGACATAGAATTGTGAATTCTTGATACAAAGCTGAGGTGAGAACACTGCAGTAAAAGAGGAAATGTAACTCAGTTGAAAGGTGGATAAATTTGTGAATTAATTCAACCTATGTGCAGCTAAATCTAATTTTTAAATTCATGCTTTAACTTTTCTATTCATGTGTCCTGCCTTCTTTGCCCTGCGAACTACTGTTGTCCAGACTAAATTCTACTTAAACGTACCCATTTTTGAAGGATAAACAATGGTAAGTTTTTGCATTAGACCATTAATTACAAAATAAAGAAAAAAGCTCATCATTTGTGTTAGGGATAACCTTTGATTGGACGGTGTTAATATAGAATTCATCCTTTGCTCGTTTCAGTGTAGGTTACTACAAGAAGGTACTAACCACCACTTGTGCCAGGTTATGTTGTGACAGACTACTACTGATTCATGAGCTTCCAATCTCCATTCTACTCTTCAGATCACAGCAAAAGACAAATCTGTAGGATGTCTCATCATCTGTGATCAGTGGTTTAATAGATGGGAGTTCCTTCCTCATGAGAGATAGCGGGTCATTCACCAACAAGCCGATGTAACCATGAGGGAAATACATGAGAAATAGGCGCCAGGACTGAATGACTGACTCTTCAAGCTGCTCTACTACTTAAGTGACATCTTAGCTGATCTTCTTCCACCAAAGCAGATTCCTATACCATCCCACTTTAGTTTAAATGCTTTTTATAGGAAGAAATCTATTGATCTCACCTTGACAAGCCTTGATAGTCCTCTAAGGCAGAGAATTCTACATGCACAACCCTCAATGAAGAACTTCCACCTTATCTCAGTGCTACATGGTCTATTCTTTATTTTTAATTGCCCCCCAGTTCCACGTACCCCAGCCTGGGGAGAACATGATTCCTGCAGCCACCCAGTTATAAACACTGAACACTTCACTGTAAGTTCCCCATTGACACAGGAGGCTGATATACGAGGTGCCCTCAACATGGAGGCCATATGTAAATGAGATATCCATTGCAGTTGCTACATTTACAACCAAACTCCAATGCTACACTGGCTTTCTGTCAATACATGCCAACAGCAGGCTGCAAGAGTGTTACAGCAGTGGCTCAGACTCACTGATTTGCAATGTATCTTGTTACATATAGTATCTTCCAATCGGATCTTTGCAGTTAACTATTGAAGGAATGTGTGACATTGTGGATTAGCGATAGGTCTTGCAATTTCACCTTCAATTTCAGCTTCAACTGTCTGAAGGATGAATGTCCCCATCTGAAGCTTCTGAATGGAAATTTGCGTGTGGTCTCAATGTGGTTTCTAATGGGCCTTGGGTAATAGCACAGAATGATCCCGTTGGGAAGCTAAACTCCCAAGACTGGTGCTGGAAAACACTGTGGAGCTCTATTCAGCATCTGGTTGTCTTTCATCTGACTTCGGATAGTCCAATTCACACTAGGATATCTGAAATGGAAAAGCAGCAATGCTTCATTCCACAACACCCTTTGACATGCCAATTGAACATAAACTACTTTCCTTGTGTGGGCTACTCTTTTAAAAGCACAAGTTCAGTGGTTTGTCCCATTAGACAATCTTTCTGCAGTTTGAAACAACAATAGATTCCTGTGAATTTCAATTGCAACTGATGACTGGAAGAACTTTGATATTTACATTTGGTAAGAGACACATTAGCTTGGAGAAGTGTTTCAGGATTGTTCTAGCTGTAATGAAATTTTCTTGTTACCTTCAGTGAAATCATTTAGTAACAGCACTTTTGTTTTCCCCCAGAAGTTCCATGACGGCTAAATGGAAAAACAAAATCAAGTATTTTTCACCAAAAAATTAGTGTATTTTTCACCTATCTGCAAAATCGTGGAAACATAGGAAATAGGAACTGGAGTAGGCCATTTGGCCCAGCGAACCTTCTCCATCATTCAAACGATCATGACTAAATAGCCAGCTTCTGGTTTTCTTTCATATTCTTTGGTCCTTTAGCCCAAGTGCTCTCTCCAACTTCTCCTTAAAATCATTCAATGTTTTAGCCTTGATTAGATCTTATGACAGCAAATTCAGCAGGCTCACCACACCCTAGGTGAACAAATTTCTCATCCCTGTCCTAAATGGTTTACCCTTAGTGTGAGATCCCTGGTTCTGGATTCCCTGCCAGTGGGAAAATCCTTCCTGTCTAGTCCTGTTAGAAATGTATACGTTTCTATGAGAACCTCCCTAAGTCCTCTGAACTCCAACAAAATAATCCAGATTGATTCACTTTCTCCTCTTGTGTCAAGTCCCATCATCTCAGGAATCAGCCTGGTAAACGTTTGCTTCATTCCATTCTTCAGATAAAGAAACCAAACTGCACATTAATATTCCAGATGTGGACTCATCAAGACCATGTGTAATTGCAGCAAGACATCCTTCGGAAATAAACTGAAGATTTTTGAATATGCCTGTTCCTGAGCTTCCTTCTCTCCTATTGTTCTGAATTTACTGCTATCATAATGGTTTCATGGCTGACTGTAGCCCAAGAAGCAATTATCCAAGCAGGAGTCTGCACAATAAATTCCAAAGCCAAGTCCAATGAAGCTCACATGCACACCATTACCATTGCTTTCTAGTAAGTAGTCAGGAGCCAGAGCTAATTTCCTCTTTCTCTGCGACTTGCAGACTCAGTAAAGAATGAGGACCAACCTGATTTATATCTATCACCTACTTACCGACTCAAAGTTTGCACATATGATAAATTTAAAAAGTAATTACAAAAAGCCAATGATTTTGGTGGCACAGTGGCTCAGTGCTTAGACTGCTGCCTCACAGCACCAGGGACCCAGGTTCGATTCCAGCCTCGGGCGACTGTGTGGAGTTTGCCCATTCTCCCTGTGTCTGCGTGGGTTTCCTCCGGCTGCTTTGGTTTCCTCCCACAGTCCAAAGATGTGCAAGTCAGGTGAATTGGCCATGCTAAATTGCATTAGTAGGAGGGAAATGGGTCTGGGTGGGTTACTCTTCGGAGGGTCAGTGTGGACTCGTTGGGCTGAGGGGCCTGTTTCTGCACTATAGGGAATCTAATCTAATCGAATCTAAAATCATTGATCATGGATTCAAGCCCCACTCCAGAAGCTGAATATATTCCATGACAGAGAGTACTGCATTGTTAATGATAGTGGTTTACAGACAAGATAATGTTGAATTGAGGTCCTATTTGATACTTGATGACAATTCAAACAAATAACTGGGTGTTTTCCCAGTAGATTGGGCAAATGCTTAAACACCACAGTTCTGGGATAAGGCACATTTCGGCAGTGTGATTTGGCTATAACGTCGCTGAAGGACTGGAGAATGCTTACCTGTGTTGGCAACAGCATGATTTCAGCAGGGATCCGTTTGTGCGTTCATTCAGCACACAGATGTTCTTGCTGTTCTGTGCATGTGCCAATGTCTGTGCCAAAGTCTATGTGCCATCCTGTGCACGCGCTGATGTCAGCTGCTGACAGGGCAGCCTTCTGAGAGAGGTATTGTATAGAAAGCAGCTTTCTTACATTTTTCAAATGTACTGTTTCTGATCAGATTTAGATTATTTACAGTGTGGAAACAGGCCCTTCGGCCCAACAAGTCCACACCGACCCTCCGAAGAGCAACCCACCCAGACCCATTCACCTACATTTACCCCTTCACCTAACACTACAGGCAATTTAGCATGGCCAATTCACCTGACCTGCATATTTTTGGATTGTGGGAGGAAACTGGAGCATCTGGAGGAAACCCACGCAGACACAGGGAGGATATGCAAACTCCACACAGACAGTTACGGGAATTGAACCGGGGTGTTAGATTTACTTATGTTTCCTTAATAAATATGATTTCAACTTTCATTTCAGCTTGTGCTTATACTTTATGTTAGACTTTTGGGTGATTTTTGAGCAATCATGAGTGATTTTTTGAGCGATCATGAGTGATATTTTGTGCTGATCTCCCATAACCCCATTTTTCGCATAGGCCCCATTATTTCTATTAAGCAATTTTCAATTATCGAGACTTCGCTGGAATGCAACTTGGTGTTACAGGAAAACTATCCGTATACATTTACACACTGAGTGATCCAATACTTAACTAACTATAGTCATCACCACTGATGAAACCCCGAGCATACCAGACTCCAGATGTAATGGCAGAGCGATACTCATTCAACCTGTATTCTGTGAAAAAACAAAGATATCAAACGGAATTATTTCCATGTTAAAGAATTAAAAGGGACCTTGAAAATTGGACCTGGTCAAATAGAACATGTGCAAAGTCCAGAAGAGAATCAAACCTAAACTAGCATGTCCCCATCGGTGCTTTCAAAGGTCATTGGACAAGGAAATGGAGTTGGCAGAATAGAGTTGCAGGCTATACCAGTCAGGCTGCCATCTATTTGGTAATGTCAAGAATTTCACCTCAACAAAAATCCAATTAAATGTAAAATCAGTAAGCCATTCCTAGTCTGTTTGCTCACATATTCAGCAGTCAGCTCTATGCGTGTGGCAAATAAAAGAGCACAAACGATTAATGTTTCCATTTAAAAAAACCGTTACCACTGCCCTGCTATAGTTGTTTGTGTTGAGGGGCATGCTTTACACATAATTTGATAGAAGGATATAGAATACCTAAAGAAATGGATGTTTGACAAAGCATCCAAATGATAGTGTTAAAAAAGTCTGTAGTAAACCAGCACTTCAAACAGTAAGAGCTGTTTGAAGTGGCAACAAATGCTGATGAAAAAGTTATAATAAGCTACCCAAGTATCAGAGTGCCATACTGCCCTGCTTGTTGGTAAAATTAATGATGCAAAGTGGTTTTAAAACATTTCCAAATGCAGATGAATGGCAAGATGTCAGATAAATGAGCAGTCATCACAGACAGAACTACAATTACACCCCAACCCTAATCAGTGAGCTCCAATTCATCTGCTGGGCAATGACCAAGGGGAACAGACCCCACAGGTTGTGCGGTTGTACAAAGCCAGTTGCAGTACAAATCATTTACTTCACAGACATAACTAACACATGCAACTGCTTGTGGCAGTCAAGGCCACCACAGTTCTCAATTTCTATCTCCATCACTTCCCGCAGGCTAAGACAGAGATTTCCTGTTGTATCAGTTAACATACTGCCTGCACATTTATTAAACAGATTGCAGGTGGAGAGACTATTAAGGCAGCACTTTCATGTCATTTTGCACTTGAACACAAGACATAGCTGGCTAGTTGTATCGTAAAGCTGCATTTTCTACAATGCACAAATTATTGATTTGTCCAATGCCACGTACTCCCTCTCTCATGTATAGAATACCACATCTGCAGGTTCACTATCTGCATTTTGTGGTGTTTGCAAATATTTGCTTGGAAATATTGAACATACCTGCACAGAAGTTGTGAGGCATTATAAAAACTCAGTCTGCAGCCTCGGGATTCATCAGAAGTTAGAACCTTAGCTTCAAGACATGACTTTGAAAGGGAGTGTGCACCATTTGTGCAAGTATAGCTGAGTGAACAAACAGGGAAAAGACCAGCAAGGCAGTAACTTCAAGGTTGTTATGTCACTATCTTCTATTCTTATATTGAAAGAAACACAAGGCCATTTCCCCCTAATATGGACAAGGAGTTATAATTTTTCCAATTCAGCCCAGCTCCCTCATATTCAAAGTCAATTAAAAGCATCGG